>NW_013952926.1:88327-93620 GCF_001266775.1 Austrofundulus limnaeus | reverse complement strand
GTGTTCAATACTTATTTTACCCGCTGTATCTGAGTTCAGAATTTTGTCTTTTTAACTTTTCACATCATGTTTTCACATAAAAACGAACCTGTGAGRTGACCACACCCTTCAGACAAACAGGTATCCTGTTTGTTTTATTCAGCATTTCCTGTCCTATAAAAACTGCTGTCAGGGTGTGGGAGGCACAAGTATGCAATTTATGCCATCTAAAACTATAAAAGTAAGTCCTTTGGCTGTGCAGAAGAAAGCTGATGTTTGTTGGTACAGGACTGGAGCTGCAATGACATTCTTTAAAATTTCTTCTAAATGTTGCTAGTCTTTTTGTGTCATCCAGCACTACTTAGGTTACRACCAAACATTTATTCTAGTGCTGCAGTCAGTCTGTTTCTTTGGTTTCTGTCTCGGGCAGCAGTGCATCTGCTGGTATTGATCTCCTCTGCTCTCTGTGTCCATTAGTGACCCATGAGGCAGATGCTCTGTCTGTCTGAAGTGTATACATGGCTCCCTGTGAGCACTTATCACATATTTAAACACTGCAGAGTTCTCCCCAGCACAGCTTTCATCAGAAAATGTCACCAGTGTTCAAGGCTTTCTGAGAGATTAGTAAAGAAAAACTAAATATTCGCTTCCAAAAATTTATCTTCAGTCATGAAAAAATTATCTGAATCATTTAACTAAAATACTAACTATGGGAGGAAACATAGTATAGCTACAAAAAGTTATGTTGGAGTACTTACAGCCTCTTTAACATGACGTTCATGCACGCGGGTGTCCATGTTTAGTACAGAAACTCAAGAAACTTGTTTGGCTGAAAGTGAGAGGTTTAAGGAATAAAACGTGGTTTTATTTCAGCCTAAGTCCCAATAATTCCACAGACTGAAGAGATGATCTGATCCAGAGCAGATCACCGTGAACAGTAGCGTCCACAGACATTTTCAGGGGCAGGTGCTCAAATGTAAAAAGAGGGCACCTTGTCCGGTGCACGGAATCAGCAGCTGTCCTAATAATGTGACATTACAGACACATCTTGCACATTGTGCATATTTATCTATTTTAAATCAGATATTTTCTGTTTAATATTCAACACTCAACAGGTTGGTTTCTGTAACGAAATGGCAACAACAGAACAAAAACTAGTAATGACAATTTTTGTATTGTTTACAAAATAACTATAATCAAGTTTATTTTCACAAAATTACTAATGTCTTTTTTGTTCTATGGAGGATCTTCCTTCAGTCTCTCCATCATAGAGCTGCTTCTCTGCTGTAGCTAAAACACCAACAATATGAAATATGGTTATTTGGGTGAAACGGCTTGGTGATAAAGGTCAGTGCAATAAATTACAACATTTAAACTAATCAGACTCTAAATACTGTCAAAATGTAACACTCTTAACAGGGCGTCGAATTCACAAGGGGGCGAAATTTCCACACTTCGTCCAGATCAAGAGCCAATTTCTATTAACATTTATTGAAACAAAATCAAATTATTCTTATGATACTAATTTTATTTTCCAAATTATGGTTTATGTTCCATTTAGAGCACCCAAAACCTGAGAAAGAAGAGATTAAATTTAAAAAGAGCTCATTGTTAGCATTCATTATTCAATGTTTGACTTTAAAATGAAAAGAAAATACAGAAAAATAAAACTAAAGCTAATTCTCTTTCCACACTAAAATCAAAGATTACTGAAAATTTCAAACTTAATTTTCATAATATTTGCCTCATTAGTCTTTACAGACAACAGGAAGTGAAGTTTGACTTCAGCATCTGAGGTTTAGGGGGTAAAAAGTGTGACGAGATCCTGTGGACCATCACATTGTGTTATTTTAATATGAACACATCACACATGCTGTCCTCTCTGCTTTGGCTGTTATTACACAACAATGTATTTTAAAGGTTTTTAAGAAAAAAGTACATATTGTTAATAAATACGTTTTAAAATTTATCAAAAAAATGCTTTGGTTAAAAATATTTAAAGTTTATTACTTTTTTATTTTATCATGATAAAAAAGTAAAACCATAAGCAGGTCAGATGATCTGAGCTGTGTTTCTTGTGTGAATCTCTTACAGACAGTTGCTTCACGGTGTGTTTTCCTTCAGGAAAAAAAAGTTTGGCAATTTTCTCTCTGAGAATCATCTTTCACTTTCATCAAGTATTTTCCAGTTATTATTTTTGCTGCATTTTTGACATAGTTTCCATCACATTCTGCATAAATAAAATCCATTTTTCTTTCACGTATTTAGATATTTATTAGTGGCGGCGGCGCGCAGGAAACGCTGCGTCTTTGCCTTTTTTCTTCTCTCCTCCTCCGTCTGTATAGAAGGCAGAGAGAGAAATGAGGAGACATTTTCTAATGAATTGCAGCCAATAAAAAACGTCTGTCGATTGTTTCCCTTTCATTTTTTTATTCTTTTACTTATTTATTTTTGAATGCGGACTTTGTTTCAACTTGCGCAGCGCCGGGACAAGAGTGAAAAATGCGAGACAGTCCCGCACAGTTTGCCTGGGGGGTAAATTACCTGCTGACTGTAGAGGAGCTGCTTCAGCAGCTCTCCTCCTGCATGAGCGCGCAAGGGMCAGTGCAGGAGTGAGTTCTGCGGGCGCGCACATGTGTGTGGTGAAGGGAGGGTGTGAGGGCCATATTATTATTAATAATATTAATACTGTTGCCATTATAGTTGTACAGTATACACTTAAGAAGTACAACCAAGAGCGACAGATGGAGCATAAAAAAAGAAAAACAAAGGAAAAAAAGGCGGGTTCGACATGAACACTTGATGGTCTGGAGGGAAAAGGGCAGGTGCTCAAGCACCACCTGATGTCTATCTGTGCACGTCCCTGACCGTGAACCTCCAAGCATCATTCAGAGGTCCTTCCTGTATGGAGTTGCCTATTTTTGTCGTTTTGTAAGAAAATACGTGTTCAATAGACTGAAGTCAATGTGAAAACCACCATTGTTAAATAAAATGATTTGTAGAAGGAATAAAACCATACAAAACCAGAATTCTGGAACCGAGTGAGGTTTATTGCCAAGGGAGCTGACAGGAAACCACAGTGGCGAAAAACCAGGAAGTTAATCAATTTATACATGATTCTTCAATGCCTGCGTTCGCCCCCTACTGACCTACGGCTGAATCACAGGCATTCAGACAAAATCCTCAACACCTTCTTCAATGCCTGCGTTCGCCCCCTACTGACCTACGGCTGAATCACAGGCATTCATACAAAAATCTCATCTACTGTTATCATAACGTTTTAATTATGTGTTGTTATAATTCGGACATGTAACTAATCTATATCAATCAAAGCATAATAGATTAAACATTGTCATCATTATAAAAAGGAAAACCTAAAAATATAGTGTTGTGCTTTTAACATCAGTACTAACCTCTAATAACTATAAATTTCTTCAGTTTTGATGGCTTATACAGAACAGACCCCTCTTATTTATTGAGCAACAATTTCAGAATAACAGTTCTAGTTTCGTCTTTACCACTTGCAGATAAGTCAGTATGGATATTTTTTTAAATCACATCTTCACTAGCATGAATCATCTAGAAAACACACTCCTGTCCATCTCTAATGTGATGTCATCAGCCTTCAGTAATCATAGTCCACATGCTCAGGTGTTTCCATGACTGGTCTGTTTGTTTTATAACACTTCTGTGTCCTGAATACAAAGAATACACAAACAGTGTTGAGAAACACTTTTCTTAAACTGTTGGACTATTTGCTAACAGTTGTTCACTAAGTGGTGAACATCACCCCATCTTTGCTTGTGAATGACTGAGTCTTTTGGGGATGCTCCCTTTATACCCAGTCATGACACTCTCCTGTTTGCAATGAGCCTGTTCACCTGTGGAATTCTCCAAACAGATGTTTTTTGAGCAATACTCAACTTTGCTAGCCTGGTAAAAAACCAGACCCTGTCCTTCACTTTGCTTCGAACAAGGGTCTGGACTCGCAGCTACAGAGAAGCAATTCTTGCTGGAGGCGTGGCCTCTGCTGAAGTTTAAAATGATTGGATCCGTTGGCCGCAAGTGCCAGCTCCATTGTGAAGGAGGCTAAGCTAACAAGCTAACCGGAAATCATGTTGTAGTGTCCAAGAGTGGGGGGCCTCTTCTCAGGAATGCACAAAAGTGTTACGTCTCTTGGTTTCCAGCTTCAGAGCTCGGCACATATTACCATATTAGGAAAGGGAATGCTTAAGGTATACCGTGACAAAATTTATGATGCCTCTGGTGAACTACGCTGTGAAGCCTATAAAGAGCCTTGTACGCCCCCATCCTTGGCCTTCGTTCTTCATCTTTCTTCCTTGGTGAATCATTTGGCATTGAAGGCCATAATTTGGTTTTTGACTGTAATCTCCTGGACTGCAAAATAAAGATTCTTGCTGTTCAACCAGACTGTTTCAGAGTTCTCTCTTCATTGAGCAGCAGCAGTTCCGCAGAACCAGAATACGTAGTTTTTACACCTCAGTGTGCGATGTAAACAACCCTACTGAGAGGAGAGAAGTACGAGAGCCGAACGAGACGACTGTAAATAAGAGCTGCTGCTTTGTCAGACAAATTTATTTTAATCTGGAAGTCTTATCAACACAGACTGGCTTCATTCACTTCCTCCACTGCCGTATGCTAAACTAACTAGCAGACACTGCACAGAAAATCAACGTCATTCAAAACTTCTGTTTGCTGATTGGCCCAGGTAAAATAAACTACAAGGAGAAGCAGACACTGCGCAGAAAATCAACGTTCTGTTCTCTGATCGGCCCGGACGAAATGCTTCCGAAGAAATCCTTGTCAATGGGAGAAATCCCAGACAGAGCAGTGAAGCAAAACTAGAATTGAGTGGAACTGCGTACGAAGGCAAGGGCCAGGCTACAACTTTGCCAGTCTTCTGTTGCCCCCGTCCCAGCTTTATTGGAATGTTTTACAAGCATTAAGTTCAGAATTGGACAATATTTGAAAAAAAAAAGTTTATCTGTTCGAATATTAAATATCTTGTCTTTGTTTATTTAATAAAATATAGTTTGAAAATGATTTTAAAACCATCATATTTTGTTTTTATCTGCTCACACAATGTCCCAAATTCATTGGAACTAGAGTTGTATAATAATTACATTGTATGACAGGCAGTATGCATGGGATTTATTCCTGGTGGAGTCCAGTGTGTAAGAAAACAAAACAAAACAAAAAAGTCAGACTGGTCACCCGACGTTATTCATGGTCAAACTGGTGTGGGATTAAGCTCCTAAGTTTTCATCAGTCACATTTCACCATGTAAAACGTC
>NW_013952926.1:86228-88162 GCF_001266775.1 Austrofundulus limnaeus | reverse complement strand
AAAATTATTCATCATTAAATGTGGTTTTAACATTACTTTTATAAAGTTTGAAGTCCGTGTTGTCCAATCCAGCTCACTGTTTTTTACTGAAGCCCTGTGAAAGCATCGCAGCTTTGCCGATCTCAGAGTGTTAAAAGAAAAACAATTCCTGTATCTGCATCGTGATCCGGAACAGCACCAAATTTTAAAGGTGTGTTCCTTGGCCCAGTACCCACATGTGATAAAAATGTCATGACAATCTGTCCACAAGTTTTTGAGTAATGTTGTCCACAGACAGAAAGACAGAATGAGAGACAGACAGACATACACGACCAAAAACATTACCTCGTCCTTGGCAAAGGTAATAATAGAAGTTATACATGTTCAGCATATGATAACTGGCCACAACAGCATGCTGCTTCTTTTCATTACTAAACTTCATTTGGTTGCATTGATCTGTTCCTTCAGTATGGTAATCCTACTTGTGAGTGTTGGATTTTCAGACTTATTTTGTCCGAATGACATGAAAACAGACCTCCACAGAACAACAATAGGAAAAAGTCTTTTTATGAGACTTTTTTATATTTCCCAAAAAGAATTATTCCTGAATTGTTAAACTTCTTGCCTGTTGACCACAGATTGAATATCGTAACAAGGCATGTTTTTAAAAATAAGTTGTAAAAAAAACCGCATTATTGTGATTTGTATTCTGTTCAGAGTCTTGTTTGTTCTTGAAACAGGGCTGTATTTGTGGCAGAAAGCCAGGAACATGCAGTCCATCTTAAGTGAGCATGGTGTTTTCCTTTGACCTAATATCACTTTGTATCGACTAACTCTCATCCATCTGATGCCCCAGCAGTGTGTGAGTGAGCAGGAGAGGGTTAGATGTAGCACTTAAAACAGAGCAAATATTCTGTGCAGCTACAAGAGGCTCATTAAATTTTGATGCTCTCCTCTCTGTGCAGCTCTCATCCAATGTAATGGAGGCTAATTACTGCTCACACATACACAGGACTGCAAATGGAACTAACATCATCAGTCCTATTGATTCAGATAAACCTCAGTGTTTTCTGCACAGGAGGAAGAGAAGATAATGGWAAATGCTTCAACTGTGTTCATCAAAGACATTTTGTACAAATAGACAAGCCGGTTATATGGCCTCTAAAAAATCATATATCTTTATTCAAGAAAGGTTTTTGGAGCAGTTTTTTTTCCCAAGCAAGTATTCTCAGGCATTAGATTCCAGGAACTAATTGGCAGGATTAGCCTGTGCTGAAGGTCACAAAATGATTAGGCCTCATTTGGGTGATGAAAGGCATTGTAAACATCAGAAAGTCAGTTCAGTAGGACTGACATTAAAATTCCTGGCTGCTAACACTCCAAATTACAGAACTAGTTTGGTCAGGACCACAGCCCTCCCAGTCGACCAAGGCTGTGTCCAAAACGGTGGGCCGAGTCCTCCGAAGGCCGAATTTGTCCGCCGCATCCGTCACAATGTCACAACAAAGGCCATCCAAAACCGAAGATTCCACCTGTGCGGCCGACAAATGCGTCCTTCCTTTGGCCCGAATTGAAGGACTGGTCCGATGGATCCTTCCCAGCCCACTATAACCCATAATGCATTGCGGCCCGACCGGAGATTTTTTTATGCTAGTAATGACGGACAAAGCGAAAGAAAAGAATATGTTATAAATAAAAATATAGCRGTATAAAGATTAAAAATTTCAAGCAGTTGTAATTTTAATACTTTAATCATTTGTATAGACGTGTTTTTAAATAATATTTTTGTCAGAAAAAAAAACAAGCACAGGGGAAAAAAGTATGGAATCACTCAATTCTGAGGAAAAAAAAGTATGGAGTCACTCAAATTGGAGGAAGAAAATAAGGACACATCCAGTTAATTTCCTTTCCCTAAATGGACACCTGCCTCAGATTAGATCTGCTCGTTAGTCTGC
>NW_013952926.1:79487-81448 GCF_001266775.1 Austrofundulus limnaeus | reverse complement strand
GATTCGCATCATGGATGTGCAGCCGACAAATCTGCGGCAACTGTGTGATGCCATCATGTCAATATGGACCAAAATCTCTGAGGAATGCTTCCAGCATCTTGTTGAATCTATGCCACGAAGAATTGAGGCAGTTCTGAAGGCAAAAGGGGGTCCAACCCGTTACTGGCGTGGTGTACCTAATAAAGTGGCCGATGAGTGTATACAGGTATACTGAAGCTAGTAGACGAAATTACAGAAATATGGGTGGGCGTGGGTTTTCTCCGGGTACTCTGGTTTCCTTCTACAGACTAAAAACATGACTGTCAGGTTCATTGGTAACTCTAAATTGTCCCTAGGTGTGAGTGACAGATTGAATGTTTGTCAGTCTTGTTTGTTATGTGGCCCTGTGATGGACTTACAACCTGTCCAGGGTGTACCCCAACTTATGACTTACTTTGAACAAGTATGACTCAGCCCCCTGTGAGCAAAATGTGTCAATCAGGACCGCAATGATACCAACACAAAGAGGGAAAGAGAGACAAAAACAAGGGGACGCTGAACCCCGCTTTTATTCACTACATACACATAACACGACACCAAACAACGAAGCATCCAAACCAATAAGTCAGGTGATGGAGCACATGACCCTCTATGAACAATAGAGCTAATCAAGCCTATTGTTAGTCGATGACCCTCTTTTGCATGTGACTAACCTGTTTGTCCATGTGGAGGCAGAGCTTATAAGGCTGAGTTCACTACTTATTTTATCTTTTTGATCACAGAATATAATTATTTTAACATTTTGAATCAACCCAATTTAAGATGGATTTCCCAACTAAATAAGCTTACTCMAAATGCTATATTTTTCAGACTTTGAGCTGATTTGGTGTTTTAGTAGTGGGAATAGGTCTCAATACTTACTACAAGTTTTGACGAATCATGTGAAATTGTGTTTATTTATGATCTTCATTTAACCAGGCAAAGCCCATTGAGATTTTGCAAGGGATATCTGGGCCTGTAGGCAACCTACAGGTCTGTGGGAGGAAACCAGAGTACACAAAGAAAACTCACACAAGCATAAGGAGAACAACCAAACTATGCACAAAAAGACCCCCAGGTCCAAACCGGGGATCAAACTCAGAACATTCTTGCTATGAGGCATCAATGCTACCCGCTGAGCTGCCATGCTGCCAAACTACTGTAATACTGCATGCAATTATGTTTAATSTTATTGGCAAGTTTCCACCAAAAGAAGTATAAAACTGTCATTTATTTAAAAAAATCTTGGTTCAATAAATCACCTGATTCTCAGCATATCTCTAACTGTGTTAAATAAAGCCGCAGCTTGTGTTTTATGACACAGTGTGAGTAAATCCTTCATAATTCAAYACGAGGACGAATTGTTCCAGATGAAACTGCTGGATGTTACCGCTGCTGTGAGCCAGCTCCATAAAGAACGGGAGGAAGCGGTGACTGGTGTGGGTCRCAGATGTAAACAAGCCCAGGCAGCTGCGAGGAACCTGGCAGCCAGCAAAAAGCAGCTGGTAACACAAGAAGAATTGCATCCAAACAAGTTGCTTCCAAAGACTGCATGAGAGAGGGCCATGTGTGCGGCTCCCTCCCCTCAGTTACTGTTTCTGTCATTTCCCTCCACATGCTGTGGGCAATGTGTGATTATACACTCGAGATGTGCAGACAAGAGGACAGACGAGACGGTGAACAAGAGGTCAGCCCCGGAGGATGAAGTTAAAACAATCTTCTTTTTTCAGCCTGAAAAAAGATTTAAACTAATTAAAAACATAAAGAATTTGTAGTGGTGGGCACCAGCCCGCTAAAGCACAAATCCACTAATTGCGGACCTAAATATTTCATTTGCGCTTTAGTGGACTTAACTAATTTTTATAATTCATAAGTGGATTTGCGCTTTCTAAAATTAAAATGCAGTACCGCTAATGACTATTATCTACCAGTCATCATTATCT
>NW_013952926.1:77486-78497 GCF_001266775.1 Austrofundulus limnaeus | reverse complement strand
TGGATGTAGCGTTCATCAAACCATCAAATTGATCCTTGACTCTTGGGGCACTTTAGGGTACCAAGCATATACATTCTGCTAATTTGCTATTTTTGATTTGAAATACATCAGTCAGTTTGAAGACTCATTTCAGGAAACTTGACAATTAGTTTTTTAACATTATTTTCTTAAATTTTATGACTTTCTCTATGATAAGGTGTGTAGAAAAGGAAACCGAACATTCACTGTTTACCCTATGGCTCATTGACTTCCATTATAACTACATATTTTTGATGCACTGYAATCTTGGCAAAATATAATACTTTTTCATGACTATCTAATAAATCTAAGTCCCTACCTCCAAAATAAAGGGAAGACAGGCTTTAGGTGGAACGAACCCCCTTAACCACCCAAGGGCTTCAGACATTTATTACATAGAGTACCATTGGAGATCTTGTTCTCTTTTCTTGCAAAAATGCATGAAGGTAAAAATCTGAATGGTTAAAAAATGGACTTGAGGTGTTGTTTTTGATATAAAATAGTGACGTAAATAATGTTGAGAATTTGTTTGTTTGTAAATTCAGGACACCAAAATCCAGATGGGCTCTGTATATGTCTTTATCATCACTATTTTTGATGTWCTGTAATCCTCATATTATATAATGTTTTATCAGGATTACCTAATAAATCTAAGCCTCTACTTTCAAAATATTGGGAAAACAAGTTTATGTTGTGATGACACCCCMTTAACATTACCACCACCCCCAGGCTTCAAATATTAATTTCAAAGAGCTTTATTCCAGGMCTGTTTTTCTTATCTTTGAAAAAAATGTGTCCATGTGTGTATGTTTCTAAATTTAGGTCACCAAAAAACAAAAGCATGGGGAGAAGAACTATGGCCATGTAGATCCATCTGATAACCTTTGGGGTAGGGTTGGGCATAATCGTATTGTGTGCAATTAATCGTCAGAAAAACATAAATCGATTATTCTTTGGTACTTTCATTTTTCTTTACTAAGCTGCTGTTTTCTT
>NW_013952926.1:74384-75737 GCF_001266775.1 Austrofundulus limnaeus | reverse complement strand
AGCTGCTGTTTTCTTGCCATAATACAAATTCTAACAGTCTATTCAGTAGGACTATCAACTGTGTACTGTATCCACCTTCTGCACAACACAACTGATGGTCCCAACCCCATTTATACGGCAAGAAATCCCACTTATTAAACCTGGCAGGGCACACCTATGAAGTGAAAACCATTTCAGGTGACTACGTCTTGAAACTCATCAAGAGAATGCCAAGAGTGTGCGAAGCAATAATCAAATCAAAAGGTTTTTACTTCGAAGAACCTAGAATATGAGACATATTTTCAGTTGCTTCACATTTTTTGTTAAGTATATAATTCCACATCTGGTAATTCATAGTTTTGATGCCTTCAGTGTGAATCTACAATTTTCATAGTCATGAAAATAAAGAAAACTCTTTGAAYGAGAAGGTGTGTCCAAACTTTTGGATATCAAAGCAAAGTCAAACACATGTAAGGAAAGAGCTTCACTCCAGAGATGGAAGGTAGGTTACAGTAATTGTGTGCATGACCTAAACACTTTTTTCTGCTTTAWATGTGGAATATCTCTTCAAAGTGAGGTCTATTATCCTGAGAGTCAGAGCAAGTGCTCAGTGCTGACTGTCTTAATGTGAACAACCAAGCATGTAAAAGGTGGGAGAAGGTCCCCATTATTATCTCGTAACTCTGGATGGTTGTCAGTGTTTATTGCATTCAAAAAGGATTGTAAAAAAGGAAGCAGCTGCAGCTCTTTAGTTAAAGAGAGATTTAATGGCTACAGACTGAGAATTCAGAACTTAACTTTAGTAATCCAAACATCACACTACTAAAGTGGTGACACCAACAAGACAAGATGTTAAAAATAGTTTATAGAAGAGATTACATGTGTAACTTCACACACGCACATCCACACACACACACACACACACACGCACGCACGCACATTGGTTTTTCTGTCCTTATGGGGACTTTGCATATGCTTCCATTCATTTTCCAGTAATTTCTGCAGCATAACCCTGACCCTTTACCTAAACCTAACTCCAGTAAGTGCCTGACCCTAAATATGGCCTAAATTTAATTCACACCTTGGTCCGAAACCTAACTCCTAACCCAAAATAAGCATCTGTACCCAGGGGGATCAGGCTTTGGACTTCATAAGGGGCACTGGGTTCTCACAAGGCTGTGTTTTTCTGGAAAATAGTCTCCATGATGTAGCAAATATGCATCCTTGCACACACACACACACACACACACACACACACACACACACACACACACACACACACTCGGGCCAGGAAGCTGAATCCAACGATTAATCACCGGGCCCCTCCGCTTGTAATCAAACGGGCTCTGGCCATGATGTATGAGCCGTGTCACA
>NW_013952926.1:70378-71879 GCF_001266775.1 Austrofundulus limnaeus | reverse complement strand
TATCAACACTTGCCCTCTGCACACCTGGTCATAGGATGAAAATATTAACAACCATCTCCTCAACAGATCATGTTTGTCTAACAGAAACCTAAAAATAATCAAATATATAATATTATTTTTACACTGTGTAAACATTACCTAAATCAGAGGACAGTCAGTTATTTGTGTTAATTTACGTTGTCTTGTGTTTTCTTGGTGTATATTTCACATACCTTCTCTAATCTCTTTTTCAATCTTCCCCATTACATTTCTCCATTTTCTTCTTCTCTTTTATAAAAAATAAAGTATACAGTAGCTAGATATACAGTAGCTGCTTCCCTTCTGTTAGTAATAACATACACAGCTTTTTGGCATTATTTAAAACATTAGATAGATTATATACACTCTAAAATATTAATAATTTCTTTAATATATTACACTTTTTATGATTTACATCGTCAGACCTTTTTTTTCAATATGCTGCCAACATGTACAGTAACAATCCAGACTCTTGCCCATTATTCTAAACAGTGGTTTCTGCTCACTCCATCTGTTCTATATACCTCCATGTTACAAATACATCCACAAAACATGAATAAATATTTTATTTTCTTGTGCAGTAAGATAAAATACAAGTACAGTGATTTGAAAATGCATCCAGAGGTTCCTATATTATACCTGACTTGAAGTTACAATGTTTTATGTTTGGCAATTTCCTGTGAATTCTGCACTTTGGTCCTCACCTGGATATTTTGACATTTCTAGAAAATGTTCTGTCTTAAATATCACTGTTAAAAACAGTATTCACAGGTGAATTAAAATTCTTGTAAGTGATGTTTATGTTGTCATTATGTTTTTCTTTTATACACATTTCTAGCAGCGATGAAGGATTCGTCCACTCTTATTTTGTTGGTCAAAAAAGGTATGCTTATAAAAAAAAAGTGTTAAATCCTCTAAAGTACCAGAGCTTCACTCATTCTGCAATATCCTCCAATTCGACCTTTTGATTCCAAATGTGTATGTGTGTGTGTGTGTGCGAGAGCGTGAGAGAGGCTTTGGTGTGTAAGTCCTGGTCCACATGTACAGTGTCCAATTAAAACAGAACCCAATTTACATTCTGCTGCTGCTCTGGCCAGGTGGTTTAGGAGAGCCGAACAGAAAGGGGAGAGAGGCTGAGGGGGAGATAAAGTTCTCCTCTCTAATTAAAACTGAAACCTGGTTTCATTCTGAACGTGTGGGGCTCTTTGTCTCCAAGGTTTCCTCTAGGTCAGCATGGTTGTAAAGTGGCATTCAGCAATACACATAATGGCTACGTGAGGGGATGATTCCATCTTTGTTTTAAATTAAAGGAGTTGATCTATTAAAAAGTCCAGAATGTTGTTGTGTGTAGTGTAGTTTTGTATACAATCCATGGGAAAAACTAGATACCGCATAGTGGTGACATAATGAGCCCCGCATGCACAAATGCACCAGAACTCAGAAGTCTTTATTCCTAATAAGTGTCATGCTATAGGTATATCCC
>NW_013952926.1:67524-69639 GCF_001266775.1 Austrofundulus limnaeus | reverse complement strand
TAAATAAACAGTACGAAAACAATATGACTCCCGCTTACGCTACTTGTGTGGGGTCATAATAAAGTTCACTGTCTTTCAGTTTTAGAGTTTAAACAAAACAAGGGGCAATATCATGTAAAATCAACCGTTTTGAGCTTTATTTCATGTTATAACATCATTCCCTCATCAAAAACATACCCAGAGTCTTGCTTGACTCATTCATGAATGTTTGAGAAACAGCTAGTTGACCTTAGAACAGCCTGTTAGGTGCAGCGCTCCTCCTCTGGACTGTGTCTCTAAGCCAAGCTTCTGCATCACAGAGCACTCCTGCAGGCTATCAGCAGTGTTGCCAGATTGGGCGGGTTTYCGTGGACAGTGGACTAATAACAAGATTATCACTAAAAGACAATGTGATTCCAACACTCAGAAGAAAACAAGCACAGTTATCACCTAACCATGTAAGCTGAGAAACAACTCACCMTGTTTTGTTTGGTTGTTTGGTTTTTCTATGATCTACAGTTAGCATTCTTAACTTATAGTATGACCTGTGTTCTTTAGTTGGCTCACACCACATTTTACTAATAAATAAATTAGCTTAACATTGACGTGTATGTATGTGAGGATGACTGGGAGATATTTTACCAAGCTGAAACATCATCTCTCAACTTACTCCGGTTTTTCTGAAAACGTATGAGGTGAAATAACCACGTCTTCTGGTTCAAGTGGAACTGCTGTTGCTCAGTGAAGAGAGAACTCTGAAACAGGCTGGTTGAACAGCAAGAATCTTCATTTTGCAGTCCAGGAGATTACAGCCAAAAACCAAATTATGGCCTTCAATGCCAAATGATTCACCAAGTAAGAAAGATGGAGAACGAAGGCTAAGGGTGGGGGTGTACAAGGCTCTTTATAGGCTTCACAGATGTACCATTAATTTTGTCACGGTATACCTTAAGCATTCCTCTTCCTAATGTGGTAATATGTGCCGAGCTCTGAAGCTGGAAAACCAAGAGACATCACATCTGTGCATTCCTGAGAAGAGGCCCCCCACTCTTGGACACTACACGTACTTTCCGGGTCCGACCTGGGATCATTCAAGAAGGCTCAATAGCCTATATGCCACGGTCATTTATGACGTATTTCCAGTAAAATTCTTGCCACGCTCCTCCCTTCCACTCCCTGCATACTGCCTATGTTTTTACCGTTAGCTGCTAGTACTAGTCCATGAAAAAGTCACAAAAGTTAAAGCATCTGTGATCTACTGGTATAAAACATGAGTTCTGTTGTGTGTCGTTTCGTCCACTAACCAGCTGGTACAATAGAGTAGTTAGTTTTTATCCATTTTCCTCTTGATGAGGAGGTGACAGCAGAGGATCATAGCATTACAGGGAAAACTTATCTTTAAAAGCTCACACTTGCGTTTGTAATCAGCATTTATAACCTGAGGATATTCAAGAGCCAGCATCAGAAATGAGAAGACGGAGGTTACAAAAGGGAAATGTACATTTATCCCCTTTTTACTGCCAAGACGAGAGAGGAAAGACCTCCTCACAGCTAGCAGGAAGCTAACACAGCAGCCGGTACAAAGGTAGGTGTGTGTGTGTGTGTGTGCGCACGCGTTTGTGTTATATGAAATGTTTTTATGCGATTTTGTCATGAGTTTTAAGCAAAAGTAAAAACTTGTTAGTGTATATTACAGCGTAGACTAAAGCTGAGTGACGAGCGCGCCCCCCTCCCCCCGAGCACTGAGAGCAGCAGAACCTCCGCCTGATAATCATTACGTTTTCAGTTCACTAACGTCAGGGAAAACGATCTAAACCATACAAGTAGCCTATCAATTTAAAGCCYAGACTCTGCTCTTTCCAACAATATAAGTGTCACAGCTCTATGTGAAAAATTCACACAACAAGCAGCCAAGGAATAGCAAAAAGGCTAAATTCTGGAACCATAAACACGAACGTCTTTCCTTTGTTTTTATGGCTTTAATCCACTTTGGAGTGATTTTTTTCCACTTGGCTGGACCTGTACGTCTCCTGTGTTAATGTTGGTACATGTAATATGCTAATTATGTACTGTGGAGTTCATTAAGAGTAACTTATCCCAAAATTAACTTTTTTTAGCTGATAAACTGCCTAGAAT
>NW_013952926.1:63121-64805 GCF_001266775.1 Austrofundulus limnaeus | reverse complement strand
ATCTCACAGAGTACCTTCATTCTTGGACCACGTATTTCTGTCTTTGTTAAATAAATATTACCATAACAGTTTGGCGTTGTCTGAAAGGYGGCTCCCAAGCACCGGAAGATTGCCCGCAGCAGTCGACTGTTGTTTTTCTCAGAGATCCACTGGAAAATGGAGGAAGGTTTATTTTCTGACAGAGCTGGACCTGTCTTTCTCTGCTGATCGTGTCTGGGTTTTGTGATCTGTCCTTACCTCGGCTGCTGTGGGTAACCTTTTTGGGACTGGAGCCGAAAAAAAAGAACCTTTCTGTGGCAGAAACACGGTGAGCTAATATTTTCATTAGCACCTTATGCTAAAGAGCTACGGCTAATTTTTCGTCCCACACACATTGAAATTGTAAATTGTTAGACGCTGGTCTGGTTTTCTGTGGCTGAATTGACACTAGCCAAGGTAGATATGGGAGAGGTTTTTATTCCATATTGAGTCAAAACAGGGAGCTCAGCTTTCTGTTTTAATGTAGCCAAGAGGACAGTGTTCGTCTTAGGTGAGTRTAGGCAGGTTAAAAATGCTTAAACTGCTGAGGGAAAATGTAATTTTCCATCTTGTTTCTATTGAGGAGACATTTGTAGGCTAGAATGTCATTCCAAGTGATGTCCGTCCCGACATTTCGTTTTAGAATGTCGCATAGGTAGTGCACTGGGCACAAGTTTTCAGCCAAAGAACGCGACCAGCAGGCTTCTTTTTGAGCACAGGCCATGGTAAATAAATACGGCGCTGAAAGCCGTGAAAAAGTGTCTGCGGGTATGGAGTATGATAAGTTGGCTTCCCGGACAGTGGCTGTTTTCAGTTTTAAAACAGCTCAGCCGTCTTCCAGGATCGCTTAGTGGAACGTGATTCAAAGCTTAAATCAAGAAGAATGATAAAAGGTTGTTTTGAAACATTTTCAATAACATGTTTTAGTCTCTCTGGTTTTCGGGACTATTAACTGGAGCGGATTGGGGTTCTTCCTGTTTTGGCTGCGCAGCGTCACCTCCTGTAGGCGAGGCCTGGTGGGGTGGGTTTGGCCAAGGCCCGGTCACCCCCCCCCCCCCCCCCCCCCCCACATGCCGTAAACCATGTGCTGAAAGGAGGGGGCGCGCGCGGGGTGACAGATTTCCCGTTTTGTTTTCTTTTTCATAAACCCCTGACATATGCATAAAAACGGTTGCGTTTATAACTGACTAAGGTTTTTTTTAATGGAATTTGCTGAACTAGTGTTTTCATTTTTTTTTTTTTTTTTTTTTTTTTTTTTTTTTTTTTTTTTTTTTTTGTTATAAATTGTGTATTGTTGGGCTTGCTGGTTTATAGGCAGTAAAACAGAGTCAGTTTGGAACCAGGAATGCAGATAAACAGGAGGAGCTCAAAGAAGAATTTTAAACTTTAATAAAGAAGACAAACAAAACAAACAAACAAAAACTTAACAAAACTCAAGGAGCCATGAAGGAGAACCGGAGATGACTAACGAGTGGAGACACCTGAGCAAAATGAAAACTATGATCAGGTGAGAGTGAGTAGGGCTGGAGCTGAGGAGCAGAAAAAATGACTGAGGAACACAAAACACTAGAAAAACATGAGAAAACTAGAAGCACTCGGAGAGTACAAACCTCCTCCAAGACCAATTTCCTCCATCCTGTAAGAGTTAATGCGCAAAAGCAGAGAT
>NW_013952926.1:59468-63039 GCF_001266775.1 Austrofundulus limnaeus | reverse complement strand
CATCTGCCGAATAAGTTCTGACGTAGTGAACATTTAAGCAGCAGTATGATGGGATTTCTTCTCTGTGGAGTCCAATGTGAAAAAAAAAAACAAAAGTCAGACTGGTCACCCGACGTTATTCCTGGTCAAACTGGTGTGGGATTAAGCTCCTAAGTTTCCATCAGTCACATTTCACCATGTAAAACGTCTGTTTTATCTCCTTGTATGAGTTTGTAATGGTTTGACTCTCTTTATAAAGTGCTTCCTGGTACAGTCGACTCATGAAGCGAGTGGGTTATTTTGTACGTATTTATTTATTTTTTGAAGCAAGTGATTGGAGCAAAATACAGTGTGTGAGCGCTTTCAGCACAAACACTCCTATGAACTTCAGAGCAATCACACAAAAAAGTTCTTATAACGTGAAGAGAATCTCCTTTCTTTGTCTAGGTCTCCAGACAGCATGTAATATCGCCACAAGTAGTTGATAACAGAATAATCACAACTTTCCTGATAGAAGACATATTGGCATGTGTCCGTCTTCGGTTCATCTCCAAAGCCTGTTCAGAATGTTCTCTCCACTAGCAGACCGACAAACTGTTTTGATTGGTTGTTTCGGAAATCTGTGTTTGAGGAAATGGGAAAAATAGGTTTCATGGTGCAGTCACGCACTTCATGGTCACAAAACGTTCTGTAAATGTGCAAATTATGGCAAAAATTATTCATCATTAAATGTGGTTTTAACATTACTTTTATAAAGTTTGAAGTCCRTGCTGTCCAACCCAGCTCACTGTTTTTTCCAAAACCCCTATGAAAGCATCACAGCTTTGCCRATCTTAGAGTGTTAAAAGAAAGAAAAATTCCTGTATCCGCATCGTGATCCGGAACATCACCAAAATTAAAAGGTGTGTTCCTTGGCCCAGTAMCCACAAGTGGTAAAAAWGTCATGACAATCCGTCCACAAGTAGACAGACAGACAGAAAGACAGACGCRACCGAAAACATTACCTCACCCTTGGCGGAGGTAATAAATGCAGACCACGACAGCATCCAGCTTGAGACATTGGACACCTAGCCTCCACCAACCCACTGCTCTAAAATGGAGATCAAAATATTATGATCCACTGTATCAAATGCAGCTGATAAGTTTAAAAGCAAAATAACAACACAATCACCAAAAGGAATGGGTAAAAATGTATCATTAAAAATTCTTAAAAGAGTAGGCCTAGTGCTGTGGAAAGTTTTAAAGCCAGATCGCAAAACCTCAAAAATGTTGTGTAGTTCTAGGAAGTTCATCAGTTGACTGTAGATTATTTTCTCAAGAACCTTTAAGATAGAACACAATGTACAAAAAAATTAATAAAAAAAGACAAAAACAAGGGGACTTTGAGCCCCGCCTGCATTCACTAYATACAGATAACACGACACCTAAGAACCACAGCATCCAAACCAATAAGTCAGGTGATGGGGCACATGACCCTTTATTAACAAAGAACTAATCAAGCCTATTGTTAGGCGATGGCCCTCTTTTGCGTGTGACTAACCTGTTTTTCCACCATGTGGAGGCAGTGCTTATAAGGCTGAGTTCACCTGAAACTCATCAGACTGAAGAAGTCTGTTGGAGGAGAGACGAAACGTTTCACAGAAGAACTCTTCCAGAGGACCTACTTTTCTTTTGATTTTTTTCTACCTGGATTACTGGGATCCATCAGGATATACTGTATAGTACATGCATTAAGTAAATGGACTGAACTTATAAAGCTTCATCCATCCCCCAAAAACACTTTAAAGGCATTCACCCATYCACACACACATTTATTCACTCACTGATGATGGTAAGCCACTTTGTAGCCACAGMTGCCCTGGTACAGACTGACAGAGGYGGGGCTGCCATGCACCGGCACCAATGGACCCTCTGACCACCATCAGTAGGCAAGACGGGTGAAGTGTCTTGCTCAAGGAYGCAAAGACTGAGATAGCTGGAATGGGGGATCAAACCAGTAACCCTCCAGTTACAGGAAGACTCCCTTAACCACTTCGCCACAGGCACCACAGTAAGTAAATACCCCAAGCCTGTTAGGAATGCTTAACAGTATAAAATGCAAATCAATTAACACTGACATAAAAAGCTTTTTATACATTTAATTTTAATCAAGATGATTAAATTGCTACAGTAATTCTTAGCATTTTTATGGACTTTCCATTTTCAAGTAACATTTTTTTAGTGTTTTTATGGTCTTTCCAATGTTCAAAACAGGCTAGAACAAGATGTCAAAATCTGAAGGTGTGACAGAGAGAGAGAGAGAGAGAGAGAGAGAGAGAGAGAGAGAGAGAGAGAGAGGTAATGTTCACAGACTGTTGACAAGTCAACATATCAGCATTGGTTTTACAAGACACATCGGGTAAATGTTACATTTTTTAAGGTCTGATACGTGCTGATGTGTTTTTACCAGGTTCTCACTTTTCCCCCATCAGGGTGAGTTACGATCACACTCTGATGAATTCAACGATATAAAGACACCCTCGTTCACACAAATACACCTCAGCCTTGGTCAAAGTGCCCCAGATGGCTGTAAATCTTCTTTTATGAGCAAGACTTGATGAAAGATTTTCCCTGGACACATTTCTCTCTCTTTCTCTCTCTCTTTGGCCTTCAGGCAGGTTGCTTTATTTCTCCACACACCACCACCTTTATGGGCTGTTTCTATCACTTTGCTCTGACAAGAACCAGATACAAGCAACGGGTAAAAACCTATAACAATGTCGGATTTAACTCAACACAAATTCATAACTAATGCAGAATTATGAAAATAAGTTCTTAAATTATTTATTGTTAGTTTGAAAGTTATAAAATAAAATAAAAAAGATTTCAAGATGCACAATGATTTCAAGATGCACAATGAAGTTTTAATGCAAAACTTTCTTAAGCCCGACGGGCCCTGTAGTGGACCAGCAGATGGTGTCATTCATTGTTGTTTGCTAAAGTAGGTGTTAAACTTATTTTTCCCAAATTTTTTCTAAGTCCGTCACAAAAGATGGAGAAATAGCCATGCTGTGGTTCACCTTTAGGTGGTGAGAGTGTTCACATTTGCGACATTGAAACACAGAAAAAGAACATTCTTTACTTAACCAAAGATTAAAGCTTAAAACGTACTTCCTGCGAACTGCCAACGTCGGCACGGGTTGTCGCAGTTTAATGATGAAAATTACATCACCAGGCTTCTCAGCGTCGTGTCGACAGCCTCTTTTGGCACAAACCCCCAGCAGAACTTTTGACCCCCCTCCCGTGTCGACGGTAATGTGTGATAGGTCTAAAGTTCRTGGGCGTCTTTGTTTGTGCTGCGCTTGGGGGTAAGAAAAAAGAACAACTCGCTATAGTCAAACCATGAAAAACTTATGGCTTGTTTGTTTGTGCKTAATATGTGCTGCTGCACTCGGTAAAAAAAAATAAGAAAGAGGGGAAAAAACCCAACTCGCTCCAAGAGCCGACACCAGGAAGCAGAGTTTTATAAAGATAGTCATACCGTGAAAAACTCRTGAATGGAGATAAAACAGACGTGCACGTTGTTTCTCCTTGTGCTTGTGTGGGTTTTACT
>NW_013952926.1:53017-54427 GCF_001266775.1 Austrofundulus limnaeus | reverse complement strand
ATATATGCCACAGACATTTTGGTGCTAGGCTACATACAGTATATCTGCTATGTTCTGCTGGAGTGTGATTTGTGTTATTTGCAGCCATGATTGATTGTGTACAAACTAATACAGGATCAGAGTTTTATATATTTATACTTCTCATCCAACCACAATTAAATTCACTCTATCCAGGAGAATAATATTTTTTAACAACAAGCTGTAATGAAACACGAGTAACGGCTTTCTACTTCTTACCTTTTTAAAAATGTAATAAGTAGAAAGTGCAGATAACTGTGTAAATATGTAAGTAGAAGTTAAAATTAGACTGAAAAATAATAACTCAAGTAAAGTACAGATACCCAAAAATTCTACGTAAGTACAGTAAAGAAGTTATTGTACTTCGTTACTTTACAACTCTGTATTCATGTTAAAGACCTTAGTTGTTAATGCATCCTTTACATCTTAGCATGTGCAGGAAACTGTAAACAAAGAGCTAAGAAATTATGTATTCTGATTAGCTTTTAAGACTGAAAACAGATGCATACCTGTAGTCACATGACTGACTCATTTAGTCTTTCATCTTCAATTCATTTGAGTCAAGGCCATTTGACACTGATTCTGACAATTTTTTGGTGACAGTACATTGAATCCATTATTCAGGAKATTGTGTTTTTATTGCTCACTGTGCTGATAGCTCCAAGAAAGGAGGCTGCAAGAGATGGAGATGAAGAGGTCTGCAGTCTGTTGAGATGCAGCTGTGCTTCATATGGGCTTTTAGAGAAAATACAGAAATAAAGATGGCTGAAGAAGATCAAGATAGGGTCGTGAAAGAAAGAGCAGTTTAAAAGAGAAGAAAGAGGCACTGTGAARAAGATAAATTTGGGAATAAAAAAAGAAAATGGTCTTTAAAACACTTTTAAGGTGCTTCTTTTTCTCCTGCTTTAATTGCCAGCAGCTCGTTCTGACAGCCGGATGTTAGATTATGATGCTTTGTTCCTTTCTCTTCTTCAGCTGCTCTGATAGACCTCTGAACTGACCTCAGAGCAGTGCTTTAGATGGCCAAGATTAGCACTTCTGTTATTCACATGGATTATAGACATGAATTTTTATTAAGAGAAAGACACATTATTATAAAACCAACACATTGACTGTCTGTGCAGCAGTTTTTGTACATTTAGCCTGATGTTGTTTTKTAACAGTGTGAAGTAAAAACATTTTATTGTTAATGATTACATGTTTTCTGTGCTTGAAAGTTTTTSAGTTTCTAAAGTAGATAAATACCCCAAAACTCTGGAAAAACAAGAAAATAAAGATYAATAATAACTAGACATGGGTTTTTACGATGTAAAAACAAGTGTGCATTGCCATGTAAGCATGTCATTGCAGCATGGCTTTGCCTGCAGCATTGGACTTGCAGAAGGAACTTTG
>NW_013952926.1:42906-50386 GCF_001266775.1 Austrofundulus limnaeus | reverse complement strand
GAATGAAGGAGAAAACGGCTCTCTTATATCTAAACATTTTCAAAGCAGAACATATGAGGAGAAACTTAAAGTAAAGTAGCTTGGACCGGATAAGCCAAACATAATAAAAATTGAGCAAGAACAGGGTTTAGCATTAAGGCTTGGCTACATGTTGTTAGCCATGTTCTGTAACAACTGCTTGTCCTAGATCTGAATGACTGAAATATTCTCATTGAATACTTTCTTCTAAACAAAGTTGAATCTGCTGACAGCTTGTGAAATTGTTTGTCTTCAGTGTTACTTCCTAAGTGGACAGTTTGATTTCACACAGTGTTGTATAAAGTACCACAAAGTGATACTTGAGTAAAAGTACAAGTATCTTACCAAAAAATTACTTTGGTAAAAGTTAAAGTCTCCTTTAGGAATATTACTTGAGTAAAAGTACAAGTATCTTATAAAACTTACTTTGGTAAAAGTTAAAGTCTCCTTTAGGAATATTACTTGAGTAAAAGTCTTAAAGTATCTGATATTTTTTGTACTTAACTATCAAAAGTCAATGTATTGATTTAAAATGAGTAGTTAGATTTTTTGTAATGACATTTATTAGGTGACCTCCCCCCCCAAAAAAAAATGCAGAAATTACTATATAATATAAATCATAGTCAATGCTTATATTTTTATGTTTTTATCCTTTAATTTTTTCTGTTTTGATAAGCATTACTCAGTCGTTCTTAATAGTCCATTTAGTCAATGTTCATAATTAACCATTAGTTAATCAGAATATTAATATGCTGTTTTAAGAGTTTAGTTACTCCTGCTAATAAATGAACGTGTTACTTTGACTATGTGTTGATATTTGGGTCTTCCATACAAAGAACACACACACATGTTCTCACGATAACCTCAACAATAAACACAACTCTTTGTTACGTTTTTATTTTTTCTGTCATGAGAACAGTGCTTCGCTGTGCTCAATCTGAAACTCTAAAACTCTTCTCTGCTCTGTTGGAGTCAGTCTGTTGTTTTGCTTTGCTGGATCAAGACGCCGCAGAGGGTCTCTCCAGCTTCTTTCTTTTTGTTGCAGCAATTTTTCCTTTTCGGAACTTACAATGAAATATCTCTTCTAATTGGAGTTATAACTTACATTTTGGGCCGCTCTGAACTGCCGAGCTGCMCTGGAGCCACCTTGCTGTGAGTTTTTCCAGAGCTTCTGACGAGCCCCGGTTCTGAGCCATCCTGTCATGCTGCTGACTGCACCGAGTCCACAAAGGCCTGCATCCACTTGACCGACAAGAAGGCCACATTGTCTGCTGGCCCTTTCAGGCTGACACCCCTGAGCTGGCGTCTTGTCAACTTCCCTCGTCTGGTTGGCCCTGGCACAGTAAAACTGGGTTCACCCTCAGCTGACGTGCTCGGGCTCGCAGGCTCAAAGCTTTAAAATACACAATTTAAAGATCACAACCTTAGCCAAGATTTGTTTGTTTGTCTGTTTGTCCTACTCTCCTTTGTCTCTTCTCTCTCTCCACCCACTTTGCTTCGGAAATTATCATCCATGAAATGGACGTTATTAGGCGTTATCAGTCCCCTAGAATGGCTTCAGAATGTCCCGCCTGTGCCGGTTAGCAGGTTTCCCGTCCCATAGAATGGCTTCTGACCACTATCTGGTTAATATGAGGCATAAAGCCACTAAGGTTAACTTTAGAGCAAATGACATGGTTAGCGGTAAAGACACCGCCCTCYRACGATTCTATATTTTGGCCTTCCAATAGGGCAATGGGTAGCGAGTCGGACCAGAGAGCGGGAGACCAGGGCCTGAGACCGACATGCACAAAAACACTAAACAATATCTTTTGGTTATTTACACATTCATTGTCATTGATATATAAACCCACTAGGGGGCACTGTCGGGACAGTCTGAAGCCAAGAAGGCACAGTAGGGACCCTCTGAAGCCATTGTATGGGACTGATAACGCGTAATAATGTCCATTTCATGGACTGATAACGTCAGAATCCCCTGCTCTCTTTGTCGCTCACACTCACACACAAATACTCGCACACACAGAGAACCCTGAATGTATATAAAATAACCTGCTTCGTTAAAACAGACAAACTGCTTAATTAGTTAGATCACCTGCTTAGAAAAATAGATTAATTGTGTTATACTGAGAGCTCATTTATTGTTTAATCATTGTAATMACTTATTAATCATCCAACTTTATCCTCCTAATAAAAATCAGTTAGTCTTTAACTGGCCAAAATAAAATTCCCACTCATCGTGTGTTTTTTGTGTATTTTGGTGACTGAACTACTCGGGRYTTCAAGAACTCACAGATTGCTCTTAATTAAAATCATGGTCGTGATTTTAATGAGGGGTATAACTATATAGGTAAGAGCTTGAACTGAAGAATTTAACTTTGAAATTTGAAACTAGGATTTCTGCAGAAGACCTGTTTTCCTTCTGAGTTATTTACAATCCTCTCTTTCTCTTCCACTGTACAAACTTTTCARTAGGTCAGTAAATGTAACTTTATCTCTCTTCCCTCTCTTTGTTTTAATTGGGCTTCTCATTAACAGTGTAGCAGCCTTCAGCTGTTAATGATGTAGAACTTTTTAATTTGGTCACAGGCTGGACAGACAAACTGGGAGGTTTACTTACAAARCTAAAATCAAATTTGTGAGGCTGAAGACAACGTGGCATTTCCCTCCTTATCTGTTGTGTCCAGAGATTTAACCATTAAATATGCATTAGATCTGCTTTGCAGGTTTTGATTTTAGGCATTTATTTTAGGAGTTACAGATTAGAACTAACAGGAATGTCTCAAAGTTCCCTTCACACAGGATGAGGGCCCTGTTGTTTTCTTCACCAAAAACAGGTATATGAAAACTCAATACCTGCTTCAGACATGTTGTTAAACACTTGTGATATGAAAGGAAAAAACAAGACAATCTGTTTAAAAATGTCTGATAAAAACAGCTTAATTCAGGAAGACTTTGTGAAACATAGTCACATTTCCAGGCCAGATGGTTTTCTGAAGCATCTGTTATGCTGGCACCTGCTATGGTACCTGTAACAGTAATAGATTATATAAGAGTTTATTTAGAAAATTTGACATGCCAGGAATACCTGCTTCGTTGTAAATGTGAAGGAGAGCTAAGCCCTGTTAGCTACTCTTTCCTGAACCTCKTTTTTCTCAGTCATCTTCACCTCCACCCAGAGTCCTCATTCATTTGTGCTTTTGCAGAAATTTATTGAATTGAATTTATTATCTGAGGAGATGGTTTAGTACAGTGGTTTCTCAGTGGTTGGCAAACATGGYAAAAATGGAAAGGCTTGAGTCTCTAATAGTGGCTGGGTAGTGGTCTAACTGCATTTATGGTGGTTGTTGTTGGTGGCTTCTTCATGWGTGTATTCAAAGACCATCTCCCAGACAACTAGGATGGCTTAAGCATCATCGGAGCAACATCCACCCTTGGCCTACCAGATGAGACAACAGGAGGATTCCATCCCTGCGACCATCGCACGATCCAGACTGAGAGGACAAGGAGTGACCGCATGTAGACAAAAGCCCCAATGTCCCTAGCTGTCATTTTCAGTAATTAAAGGTAACTGAGGTGAAAATAACCACGTCTTCTGGATCAATTGGAACTGCTGTTACTCAATGAAGAGAGAACTCTGAAACAGGCTGGTTGAACAGCAAGAATCTTTATTTTGCAGTCCAGGAGATTACAGCCAAAAACCAAATTGTGGCCTTCAATGCCAAATGATTCACCAAGTAAGAAAGATGGAGAACGAAGGCCAAGGGTGGGGGCGTACAAGGCTCTTTATAGGCTTCCCAGATGTACCATAAATTTTGTCACGGTATACCTTCTTCCTAATATGGTAATATGTGCCGAGCTCTGAAGCTGGAAAAACCAAGAGACATCACATCTGTGCATTCCTGAGAAAAGGCCCTCCACTCTTGGACACTACATAATACTGATATAAAAACAAACACGTAGCAAGCATGAACTTAGTTGAGGCCAATCATAATTGTTGCTAATGATAATCAATGATTTTTACTGTTCATTGTATGATTGAACTGTTAATAAGCTAAGGTTAAAATATGAAACACTAGGATGTTATTGTGGTGACTAATTGAATCAGGTTGAACTGTGGGCAGTGCCAAATACCAAAAGATGATCAGAAGGTAAGATGGAGAACCAATGAAGGCTTCTCCCTACGGAAAGTTATCGGTTAGGAAAACTATACCCTCACTGGAAAGGTAGGGCAGATAACCTGAGTCCATTAGAGCCTATGTAAGTTCAGGATGTGTTTTCTCTATTTAGTTGTTGGGGTGGATTTACTTTATACCGGGGTGGGATGTTAGTCAATTTCCATGAGGTGCTGTCACGCTTAGAATAACTGCAGACACATAGTGCTTAATGCAAACATATGACAAACATGACTGTTTGTTGTGTGAAAAGGGGGATTTGAAGAAATTTATTGGGGTGTTTACTACTGACTTTTAAAACTACTACACATTGCATAGTCTTTTATTAGGTGAACAGTAATATATTTCTATAATGTGGTTATCTCTGGGTTAATTGATGATTTTATCTGCAGACTGGGTTGTGTGAAGCTCCCTGAGCAGGGTCTGACAGACTCATGAGGCTGTTAGTTAGATACATGTCTGACTTAAAACAACACGTAAATAAGAACTGTGCTGAACCATTAGGGTGAGGAACAGTGTCTGACATCYTGACTCCATGTAGAGACAGCCTGCCCCTTTTAATATATAACATGAGGTGGAGTCAGGATGTGAAGAAGGCTGTTACGTGATGTGTGTTTCCTGGTTTTTTTCTCACTGCTTAGCTGATGCCTGTCGGAGGCACATTAAAAGCTAATCAGTCCACAGCTGTGTCTGAACGGTTTTGTATGGCTCACTCAAACATTCACATGTCATTATTATTATTATCTGGTATTAGATCTGAACAGGTAAAGGGTAACAAACACTGTTTATATTTTAACACTTTTGGTGCCAAGCAGCATTCTGAAAAAAAAAATGTTAAAATTATTTTTCTTTTTAATGAGTAAAAAATTAAAAATCTGAAAATCAGAATGAAAAATGTTTCAAAATGTTTCGTTGAAAGATTACTGACCTTTTCCAGTCCTGAAAGCCTACAGAGGAGTGTGCTGTGATGTGCAGATGTCCCTGTTTGTGTGACTGACGCCTGTTTGCAGCCATCACACACTTCCCGATGAGCATCCTTCAGTAAATGACTGGCTGCCCTTCTGCCCACTCAGACAGTCAGCCGTTATGACATTTACAGTGACCACCTGTGGATGTGAGGCAGCATTTTCAAATATTTATCACATGTCAGTCTATTCTGACATCTGGGAACATATTGTTAGGAGTTCTTGACCTTTCAGACTGGTAGAGACACAACAAACCTATTCATGTCCTTTATTGTGTGAGGCATATTGGATCTTTCTGCCTCTATTGTTACGTGACATTTAGATGTTCTAGTCTTGAGAGGTCAGGTCATTAGTGGTCTCAGTGTTCAGTGTGAAGGTCTGGGCCGATGGGAGAGGAGAAGTGTCTGTGAAAACTCCTGCTAGAGCAACAATAAATGAGGTCTACTTTGTCTGGTTGCACTGGGGTCTCTATTGATGACTTTATGAATGAACAAAAAAGCTCACATGTATACATAGAAATAGTCCCAATCAATCATCAATCCAGTCAGAATTAAAGTCTATTTCTCCAAATTGAGACKGTTTAAAAAGTTGGATAACACTTTTTAATTTAGCCCTACTTAATTGTTAATAAATGGTTAGTTAGCCTTGAAAACACCATTAATAAAAGATGATTCAAATGCTATAAATTAAGATATTTATTAATGCTTTACCCATAAAGGCTAATTGCTTCCAAAGCCAACATACTCATTGTTTATTTTATTACCTGAGCAAACATCAAACTCTCTCCAAGTGCATGGGCTAAAAACAAAACAAAACTAGAAGCACTCGGAGAGTGCAAACCTCCACCAAGACCAATTTCCCYGATCCTGTAATAGGGTAAATGCACAAAAGCAGAGATGGAAACACATTTGCTGAATAAGTTGACATAGTGAACATTTAAGCAGGCAGTATGCACGGGATTTATTCCCGATGGAGTCCAATGTGGAAAAAAGGAGAAAAGTCAGACTCGTCATCCGACATTATTGTTGAAAGCTTTTGCATCGGTGGTATGCGATTCAAAAAAGCAGAGTTTTCATCGCGCGTCTAATCACACAGACACACACACGTCTTCCTATCTTTGTGAGGACAACACACAGCGGTCAGAACCACGCTCTGCGCATTCTTTTCCCCCCAAAGTTTGGCGAGAGGTGGATAGAGGGGCGCACAAATAGCTCTAGACTTGATCTGGCCTCATTGAAGTAATAATAAAAAATGAAGAAACAAACAAACAACCAACCTCCGAGTCTGAAGTCCACCACGTCACTCCTCTTCCTCAATCTTCATCAATCTGTGTACAAGCTTACTGACAATGTGGTGTGTTTGAGGAAATGGGAAACATAGGTTTCATGGTGCAGTCACGCACTTCCTGGTCACAAGACATTCTCTAAATGCGCACCAAATGCGTAAAAATGCGCACATTATGGCAAGAATTATTCATCATTACATCTGGTTTTAACATTACTTTTATAAAGTTTTAAGTTCAAACACTGGAAGCTGTCACTGTTTTTTACAGAAGCCCTGTGAAAGCATCACAGCTTTGCCAATCTGAGATGATTAATAGAAAAAAAAATTCCTGTATCCGCATCGTGATCCGTAACATCACCAAAATTTAAAGGTGTGTTACTTGTGCCAGTATCCACATGTGGTGTAAATGCCATGACAATCCATCCACAAGTTTTTGAGTAATGTTGTCCACAGACAGAACGACAGACCGACATACGCGACCAAAAACATTACCGCGCCCTTGGCAGAGGTAAAAATAACACGAGCCACTCACTGGCTACTTGCTTAATCATAAAAAATACTATTTATTCACTAATTTATTTATTATAAGGCAAGTAACCAATGCATTGGCCCATTTTTTTTGTTCACTTGAGCAGCAATGGCTCCATCTCTGACTGGTCCTCAGCTAAGTTTAAACATTTTTTAAATGAGTGTATAGCATTTTTGTGCTCAATAAACATAGACAATTATTTCTAGAGTCATCAGAAATCTCCTTTGATATATCTTGATTTTGAATTCAAGACAATTTCTTTATAAATTCATATAAATAAGTAGAATCAACAGATGGTTGTCATTAAACTTTAGTTTAACTAATAAATGATCTGATAATGTTTGAGGTTTTAATATTTGCTACCAAAGAAGCAACCGGGTTTGATTTTCTTGTTTTTGTTATGTTTTACAACTGCAGAATTATAGAAAATTTTAAAGGGCCAATATTATTTGTTTCTTAGGCATATATTTAAATACTATACCATGATAAAGTATCTATGTCACCTTTAGTTG
>NW_013952926.1:39716-42494 GCF_001266775.1 Austrofundulus limnaeus | reverse complement strand
GAGTATAACATTATAACATGATATAAAACTCAAAAAAGTTGATTTTACATGATATTGCCCCTTTCAAACATGTAGGGATGTATCAATATTAACATCGGTATTGGCTGGTGTTGGTCATTTTTTAGAATATCATATTCCTCTGATAATTAAAACTGGGCCAATATTATATACAATTAATGTCCAAAATTGATTACCTAATTTTTAGCTTTGTGGTTCTGTTTTGGGRGGGGAAATGGTTGGTCGAGTGGTATCTGTTTGTTCTTGATAGTGTTAGTGATGCTGTGCAGCCAGGAATAACTGAAGTAGAGAGCCATGCCAGTGGTCTGGTCCTTTTTTTACAGTGTTAGTATATGTATAAATAATTTGTGTGTTTATGCAATTTCGGTGAATACTGGTTTTCGGCCATAACAACAATAATAATATCAGTGTCTCTGGGCAATATCCACTTTGTTGGCATTTTTCAATTTGCYTTGGGGCGGAGTTATCCTTTCACAGGTTAAGWTCCAGTTTAATATAATACTTTTGTACAGTCAAATTTAACTAAACTAAAATTTACCACATGTCGTCTTCCCCGCCGATGTTCAGTAATAAATTGTGTTGTTAGGTGTCAGTGGTAAAACTTGCCCTACAGTCGTTTTCACTGCACGTCTGTTAAGTTATTGCACATGGAGCCACGATGATGAGGCTGATCAAGAAATTCTGGATCAAACCTGCAGTTTTCTTTTATGAAGCCATTAATATAACGCTGGTCATTAATATAGAAGAATCTGAGACACATTCAAGCAGCAGTAATTCAAAAACTGACATTGAGATTTGGGATGAAGGGACAGTCTGAATTGCTACCTGGAGTGTTTTAACATCTAGGTGTTCAAATCTTGTTGCTCTACATCTGCAGGGATTTACACCTAAGTCACTTTCTTCTCACTTTTATCTGTCCACTGGGACTGGGTTCTTTGGTTTTCTTTTCAGACACATCTGCCAGTTTTTTAGTGTTAGTTTATTTTATAAAGTTTATTCATTTCTTTAAAAAAATCTATATATAACAGGAAATTTTAAATCAGAAATAAAATGAAAGGCAGCAGAAAGAAAAAAATCTGACCCTTTTTTCCCCAAAGATTTAATTCAAATATTAATCTTACATAYAACATTCAAGTCTTATTTCTTCTCGACTCACACCACAGTGTTGTCATGGTCTGTGTTTACTTTACCTTATTTTTTCCAGTATTTTTTGTTGTTTACCTGTGCCCTCTGCCCTGCTGCCCATCATTCCTCCATTCCAACGCACTAGTTAGCTGCTGTTCTCTGCCACCAGTCACCAAACTGGCCAGCTCCCAGGTGAGCTCACCAGCCAGCCACACTCCTTTGCTGTTAGCCACCATGTGGGCCAGCAGCCAGCTGCTCTCCACCACCGTCATCTACTGCCTCAGCCAGCGGTTAGCTCTCCAGCCAGTGGTTCACCACTGTCATCACGATCTGAGTTGGGATTCAAAGTTAAGATCCATCTGATCAGTCTTTATTCTGTTACCTGAGTTCAGATGRTGTCTGTGCTTTAGTATTTAGTTTGTGTTTTTTATAAATGTTTTTTTTATTTCCTGTGTAACTTCTCTCTGGCTCTCAGTCAGCCTCACCTGCTCCCAATCAATAATCACCCAGGTGCTTGATGTGAACAAAATAGATTGTGTGAAAATGTACTTAAGTATAGACTAAATGGTAACGCTTTCTTTTACAGTACCCTTATTACCATGTAATTACAAGGTAATAAAAACTGTTATTAATTCGTAATTATTACCATGTAATTACAAGATAATAAATGTAATTACTACCTTATTACCACATAATTACCTGGTAATTAGGGTACAAAAGAAAAACTACTGTCAGTAAAACTACCTTTATTGGGTAACTACAATCAAATTACTATTAAATAGTAACTCAACACTATATTAATCACCAAAAGAATGCAACTAAATGTTGAGGTTAGTGGTAAATTGCAATAAAATATAACTTTAAAACTGTCCAAATTACCTACTGCTTATTTAGGTTTTACATAGTGAATTGTAATACATTACCAGGTAAGAGCTACATTACTGCAGACAATATTATAAATTAAAATTGTACCATGTAATTACATAGTAATAAGGTAGTAATTAATATTTAATTACATTTTTTTATTGCTGTGTAATTACATGGTAATAAGGGTACCCTAAAAGAAAGTGTTACCGACTAAATATACTTAGACTTTTAATACAAGCCAAATTCGAAATTTGGGGTTTTCTTGATGTTTTAACTTGATATAMCATGCTGAAATGTAATTGAGTGTATCTCAGGGCTAACACTTGGGAGCTTTTATTAGAAGTGTAAGTAATAAAACAGCTTCTGTTGTTCTCGAGATATTGAGGATGGAACATATTTTTTCCTTCCCATTTGAATAATTTTTGCATTAGACCATATGTAACCTATTTTAAACCATAAAGAATCAGGCTAAAAACTCTTAGAAACCATGAACCCACTTGTGGACATCACCTGTGCAAAGATTCATGCTTCTAAAATGAACTGGAGCAAAGTTAAAGAGGTTTAAGTAAAGAAATAATTTTGCGTTTTGCCATTCTGCACAGGACGGACCATGTTAGGTTTTAAATTAATTTAAGCAATAAATGTTAGGTTTTTAAATAACAAATGCTGCCTTCCTGAAATTTGGTATGCTTGTTTGTCTTTGTGTCTATGGTGTATAATGATGTGATTGTGATGCTGTATTTCTGAGTGTTTTATGTGCTGCAGAAC
>NW_013952926.1:33865-36031 GCF_001266775.1 Austrofundulus limnaeus | reverse complement strand
GTTAAAAATGTCACTATGTCCTGACAGAGTGATATTAAACAGATAATCTCTGAAAAAAAGTCATCTGGCTCCTCCTGGTGGTCCTACAGACCTCTGTTCAAATCTAGGGCTCCTGAAAAAAAAACAGCCAATCAAATCAAATAGTTAGTGAAAGAGCAGCTCAACTCCCCACCTCCCCCGCCCGTAACTGTGCACACCCCGGATTTACACTACATGCGTCTCCACTCCGCTGCGGTGCGCAGGTCGCAGCTGTTTGATTGTGTCTCAATTTATACAGCCTCCGCCCAGCTCCGGTCCAACAGAGAGTGTGGAGGAAGCAGATCGCACGATAAATTCAGCGATAAGTGTGGAAGTCACAGCAAAAAATAATTAATTCTGTGAAAGACGAACTCCAAACACAGCTGAAAACATTGATATAAAGGCTTTTGGTATCTATGTTGAAACTGTCGCTGTCATCTTTCTGAAACTTCTGATTTCAAAATAAAATCCACGTGTATTATGTGTGTACACATAGCTTCAAGCTACATGTTTTCATCTGCTTCCCAAACAGAACGATACATTCTGACAGCATTTGTGTAGAAATATATCCGTATATTTATTAATATAGCTGCAATTTCGACATTATTCCAACAAATTATCCAGCCTAAAAGTGTCTTATTTTGAAAATACGGATGTTGTACTAGTTTCTTTTCCTGTTGGTGTGACGTAATCTTTAAAAATTGACTCCGGAGCAGCTCTGGCCTCCGGCAGAATAGGATTGGATCTAAATTTGCCGGATCGCCGTCCGCTCACCGCCGCCGTGTGCAGCCAGTGTAAACACTCTCATTGATTTGCAGCATATTTGCTGCGGAGATCGGACCGCAGCGGAGCGGAGACAGAACGCATGTAGTGTAAATTAGGGGTAATTCAAACTCGTTCATGGCAGCTGTGCCAATGGAGGAAAAACAAGCTAATGTTGTGGAAAACTGCCAATTCATAGATTGGCGCCTGCTCTGAAAACAAAGACAGGTAAACAGAAGACGACACAGGAAGAAATCCAAGTTAAAAAGAAAGCATTAGACTGAGCCTGGAAAAAGATGAGGGTGGAATTTCACCGGGTGGGGGGGGAGGGGGGGGCACAGGTGCAGAGTTAACCATTTCTGCTTGACAAGTATCTCTGCTTCATTCTTTGTTTTAAATAACGTTACTAACGTTACTACTACAGTGGCTCTCTAGTTATTTGACAAATAGGAAACAGTTTGTACAAATAAATGATGTAAAATCTGAACTCTGTGATATTATATGTGGTGGGCCTCAGTGTTCCGTGCTCGGCCCAAAATTATTTATTTTGTACATAAATGATTTGGTAAATGTATCAGAGTTTTTCAAGTGTGTTTTGTTTGCAGATGATACTAATTTCTTTTGTTTGGGAAAAGATATAGAACGGATGCCAAAGATGATGCAACAGAATTTATGAAGATTCAAAATTGCTTTCAACTAAATGAATTATTATTAAATCTGGATAAAACAAATTACATGATATTTAGTAATAAAAGAAAAGTGTTGAAGTTCCATTTAGAATCAACGGTGTTGATATCTGTAGAGTTAGTGAAGTGAAATTTTTCTCGAGTTCTGTCGCTCCTCACGTCTGTTCTGCCATCTGGGTATCACAAAGACTCTACGGTTAGTTAGGTCACAGTTCTGGTGGGGTTCCCTGGAAAGGGACGTTAGAGAATTCATTGGGTCTTGCACCCAGTGCTCCCTGGCCAAATTCTCTCAACGTCTACCGGAGGGTCTCCCGAGACCGTTCCCCATTCCTGCTCGCCCCTGGTCTCATATTTCCATGGATTTTGTCACGGTACTGCCACAGTCTGGGGGTAAAACTGTTATCCCAACCATTGTCGACCGCTTCTCTAAGACGATACATCTGGTAGCCCTGAACTAACTTCCTACTTCTAAAGAGTTTAGTTCAGTTTAGTCATTTCTTTTAAAAAACATAAATTTAACATACTGAATCTTTGTGGTGAACTAATCTTTGTTGTAATACGACATAAATTACAACAAAGATTAGTTCACCCCAAAGATCCAGTTCCCCGACAAAAACAGAGTAATATAGTGTATGCTGTTAAGTGTCAGGAGGACTGTGATCAGTTATACATTGGGGAAACAAAACAGCCACTGTTCAAA
>NW_013952926.1:31170-32324 GCF_001266775.1 Austrofundulus limnaeus | reverse complement strand
ATTTAAGATCCACAGCTAATGGACTTTACTAGACAAAGAAAAGGCTCTATAGTCAGTTACACACACTGAGCTAACTTTTGGTGTGGTAGTAGCTGTGAGTAATCTTCATGCTGCAAGTACTCATAGCTCTCACAAGGTCTTTGTTTAAAACTTTRGCTTGAAGGCGGCAGATATAATGAATGTTAGTTTTATTTAGTATGCAGTGAGACAGTTGGACAATTTGTTTRAACTTCAAACTAGGATTTTCCAACTTGCAAAATTTTTATCTTCAGTCACTCATTAGTTTCTGGTCTGCAGCCAAAGGAAAACGTCTTTGTAACTCTTAAATTCCTCTGTGATTCAGCGCACACAGGCACCCACAGATGGATGAACGCAGGCAACATGCACACATCTCCCCAGCAACTGTCTGGGACTTCCCACCGTCTGTCTTCTTCTTCTTCCTCCTCCTCTAATATCCTCTGAGCCSGTTGTGTCTGCACCCACTGGAATCGCGCAATAACAGCCCGTCAAAGCTTTTTGTGCCAGGAACCATTTGCATATTCAAATGTGTTGATGAGTGAATCTTGCCGCGGCTAATTTTCCTCACAAAGAATGTGTGCTCATGTTCAGTTAACGGACACATCAGCCTCTTCTTTTCTGCCTTTTTCATCTTCTGTTCTTTCARATTTCCACTATAAAATCAGAAAGTTTGCCTGCATTCCTGATCCCTGCCTGCATATTTGTTATGTTAGTGTGTGAATTCCCTCATACCTATGCAGAAACACATTTTTGATTTACAGCACGTTTATTTCCTGCCAAGGAACACAATCTGCCTACAAATAAAAGATAATGGCAGCAAACACTGAGTGCACTGAGACCATTCCAGCTCTGCAACTTTATCACACCAACACACACAGATGTAGAGATTTGCTTTAAGGGGTCTTCTGGATTCACACCAGCCCTGCAGATTTTTTTTCAGTTTAAATGTCATCATTGGGATATCTTCCAAAATGACAAAATGCAACTGAGTTTTGCAAATACAGCTTTCCTCAACATTATTCTTTTAACTGTTCAGCAACTCGACAAATAAAACCAAACCTTTATCAACATRCAGCTACCTCATATTGTTATCATATATACTGAGCATCTGTGTAATATAGTTCATGGGTTAGGGT
>NW_013952926.1:27406-28120 GCF_001266775.1 Austrofundulus limnaeus | reverse complement strand
CCCCCACACACACACACAGTTTTCACAGCTATCCAATTGGGGACATTCCATTGACTTCCATTACATTTCTACAGCCTAACCCTGACCACYAKDRCRYAGGCTAACCTCACAGGTACCTACCTGACCCTAAAACTAACCTAAACCCAATTCACACCTTGGTCCTAAACCCAATCCCCAACCCACCAATGGCATTTAAACCAAACAGGGACTCTACTTTTGTCCCCAAATGCACCAGTTTTCCCCAAATGTCGGAGTTTTGTCTTAAAATTGCCCCCAAATGTCACCAGAAACAAACCCACACACACACGTTTGTTTCTTGACCCTGTGGGGACCTTCCATTGACTTCCATTCATGTTTTTTAGACTTTATAGCCTAACCCTGACCATGTAATTGTAGTGGTCACCAAGGGGTGGAATAAACGTTCCACCTGGCTTTGACCCTAATCTCAGAAGACTTCCTTTAAAGAGACAGAACTCTGTTCTAGTTAAAGTCATAACATGTTTTCTTAAACAGTAAAGAGACATTTTATTTTATTTTATTTTTTTTATTTTCAAGATAATAAACACAATAATAATGTTCTTTATATTTTTGATTTATATTTTCTCTTAACTAAAAGTTATCATTTTATAAATGCAGATTACATAATTAAATGAATGACAAGCTATTTTCTTTCATTATAATTCAGAAAAAGAAAACACAAATAGAATATGGTTC
>NW_013952926.1:22746-24616 GCF_001266775.1 Austrofundulus limnaeus | reverse complement strand
GTGTGTGTGTGTGTGTGTGTGTGTGTGTGTGTGTGTGTGTGTGTGCAGAGTTTGTTTAGGGAACAAGTTACAGAAATGAAAGACATGTTTAACCATATTAAATCAATGATGCACATAAATTAAAAAGGTACTGTGCCCAGACTTTTGATTGTGACCTTTGACCCCTGGGGAGTGGGTAGTGAGGTCACATAGGTCACACACTGCTTATGTTGGGGGGATGTACACACACATATGTTTATTGGGAGTTATGTGAAGGGCAGGTAAGATCAGGGGCCAGAGACCAGCTCAGATATTAACCTCTYCGAAARTGTCCYTCTAACCAATTKAGTCTTTCAATCCTATARTCTGCTAATAGTWTTTTTMATCTTGTTTTGAGATACTAAGCAAGAGAAGAAGGTGTAAATTATATATCTTAGACTCAAAATTTTTCCTATTTTATGAAGTTTTACCAAGTGCAATTGTCTTACTGCTCTTTTTATTTCATTTAACTTGACAAGATTCAGACTATTAGCTAGTATTTTTAAACCCATATTTGCATGGCTAATGTAGGCAGTGAAGCTGGTGGCTGGTCAATAGAGGGCGCTAGGGCGCTACACCTCCACTTTTTTTGGGACACAAAAACACAAAGGCAAAATAACAAAATAAAATGTTTAAAAATATATCTATATATGTTTTTAGATGTGCGAGATAAATTTTTTATTGTTATTAATGGATAAACTTTCATTTCACTCATGAACGTTGTTGTGTTTAGACACTTGCGGTTCACTCCAGGCTGCAGAAATCTTTGGCTGTGTCTCAATTCATGGGCTGGGTCCTCATGAGCACGCAGCCCAGCTGGGCCACGTGGGCCACATCTTTACCAGTCAGGGTAGGCTGCATAAAAATGCTATGAAATGAGACGGTCTACCCTTCACTTGACATAAGTTTGCGTGACAACTCCCTGTTACCAAAATGATTGGTTTCATATCGGACTTAAAATGCATTGGGACATGTACTATATGTCATGTACTGTATGTATTTATTCTTTTCACTGGAAGAATAACTTCGCAATTACAACGTTACAAAAAGCATTAATAATTTGGGTTTAGCTCCATTATCAGTACTTGTAGTTGCATGTTATTTAGCATCTTATTGCYGCATGAATTTCATCAGCTAAAAATAAATTCTTCAGTCAGTGATTAATTTCCAAACTACGCCGACTTCACAAAAAAAATTAAAACTCCACCATCTTCGTTTCTGTTTAATTTGCTGTTGGCACATTGAATCCTGGGATATCCTCGGCCGGTAAGGATACTCTGATGCATCCTTGATTTTCGAGACTTTGTGGTCCTCATTCCTTGGCCACGAGATGAACTGTCTTCGAACTGGAACAGCACTCGGCTGACGTATGCAGCCAACAAATGTGCACTCATGAGGATGCAGCCCATTGCCCAGCATGTGATGCCAGTAGTGGGTCGGTAGTGGGATTTGGAGAACAAACAAGTCAAGAAATGGAAAGCTAAACAACTCAGCTAAGTCTCTTAAAACTTATTTTTGTTTGTTTTTAAAGATAACACATTAGGAGAAGCTTAAAGTAAGAGCTTGGATAAGACCAGARAGACATAAAGATAATTTCCAAGACCTGGTTTAGCAACAAGGCCAGGCTAACTGCTTGTAAAGAGGCTAATTCTTTGTTTAGCTTTCACTGCCTCATTTTTCAAGCATCAGGATCTGACCCAGCACTGTACTACAGCCAATTCTCTGAAGCAGCAACACACCACCATGAAGGCTCACCCAGTGCTGAACAGGACCAGGGAGTCTGATCTAGTTCAGGAGCTGCAGTGGTGCTGTGGCTCTGTACCAGCTGCTCTTCATGGAGAACAATCTGCAG
>NW_013952926.1:14247-15473 GCF_001266775.1 Austrofundulus limnaeus | reverse complement strand
ATCCTACACTCCGTGCCTTCAAACATCTGAGTGGTGCACTACTGCTACTAGTGGTGAGAAAGTGTATTGCACCTTATTCAAAATCAGTGTGGTCCCACGGCCCTCTGCGGCCCAAAGTTAAAAACTGTTGTTCTTTTGAGGCCCTCAAGGTGGCGCTCACGGCCCAATTGGCCCATAGGTTAAGAATCTCTGCAAATGTTTGGGATACAGACAATAAGMTGCAGAGTTGACGGTCTCAGACATGAGTTTTCAGCAGAGGTGAGTCAGTTTTTCCAGGTGGACATTATTTTTTATCTGAATGTGCCCAAAAATAACTTTTCATCCAGCTCAAGGCAAGCTGCCTTTTCTGAAAGCCTCCTGATCTCAGCTCTGTCCAGATTCCGTTTTCTGAACTCCACCATCCTGATCGGTCTTTCAGTCTCTGAGCTTCTTCCAGACCCGTCCTGTCCCTCTTCTCTCCCCATTGCTCTGCTTTCTTGTCCTTTTATCGCTCTTCCTCCCTCTGACGCCTCAGGAGAAATTTAGCACCAACTGACAGTCTGATTTAGACCCAGCTCCAACCTCCCATCCCTCTCTCTGTCTCCCCCTCTCTCTCTAGAGAGAAGGACTCACACATAAATCTCTGCTGTATCTAGCTATTACCTTTTACATTTAAGCCCTGACCTAATTCCTCCCAGTCTCCGATGTGTCAGTAGGTCTGGGATATAGTGGCCCCACAGTTGTCTGTCTCTTTTTCTAAACCAAAGTAAGTCTCTTTGGTATTTTATGGTTAATAATTTAATTCACACCATCTCATATTACCTCATTCTGCTAATGTAACATAATAAATTGCCCATATAGCTAATTTTTCTGAATCATCACCATTTTATTTTTCCTTCTRAGAGGTTTTCAGAGCAGATGATCTGATTGGGTCTCAGCTGATGATTCTTTAAAGAAAATATCTCACTTTTATTTGAAATCAGTGAATAAACGGTTCATTTTAGTWGCATGATAAAAACCGAGAACTTCAGGTATTTTAGCAGGTTAATAATGTTCCTGACAAAACCAAGATTTATTAAATCACTTTCATTTTGTAGTAAAGTCTAATTTACTCCTATAGTTACAAGCTGAGCTCATAACTGAATCACTACATAGAGATACTGTTAGACTCATCAGAAACAGAGTTTCATCTGTTCACAGGTACATGAGATCATTTGCTAACAAACAGACAGGTTAACTCCTAGAGT
>NW_013952926.1:12253-13642 GCF_001266775.1 Austrofundulus limnaeus | reverse complement strand
GAACCAGGTCACATCACATGGTTAAGTAAATCCAACATTTCATTTTTTACAGCGTAGCCGCCACAATTTGAAATTAGCACCCAGTTGAAATAGTTACAGTTGAAAAATAACTAAAACATAAAAAAGCAGAAAAAAGCACAAAATTTCATAAAAATGATAATTTGTAGTAAAACAACTAAAACAGCTGAATTTTTTTAACAAAACAGCTAAAAGTAGCTGGAAATTATTTAATTAGCATAAGGAGCAAACATTTGCTAACCTTAGCTGAAAAAAGTTTTAATAGCTGCAAAAAATGTGTATTTAGTTTAGAAAAGCTAACCTTTGCTAATAGTAGCTTCATTAGCTAAAATTTCAGCAAATAGTTGAATTTAGCAGAAACCATCTGTAAGAAGCAGAAATCAGGGGCTTTAGCCCAGATCTCTTCTTCTTCCTCGTCCCTCTTTAAAAGGTGCTCTTTCACGTCTGTATTTATCCTTTTTTAAAACTATTGTTATATGTTGTTTAGTTTATCATTACGTTAGTTACTGGATAAAATTGATTTATACATAAAATGTTTCAGATATAACATCATGTACTGTTATAAATAATTTCTGTCAGCAGTAAGGAGCAGTTATAAAAACTATGTTGCTGATATTTCATTTTTAAAGTCAACTAAACATGCTCTCACATTATTTGCTTATTTTATGTAACAAGAGAAGATTTCAAATTTGAACCCAGGCTCCTCTGTTTGTTTGCTTCTAACAGACAWACAGTYTGAYCAGCTCTTACAGAATAGTTGTGTTCAGGTACATGCAGACATTAGMACCACAGAGGAAAGTAAAGACACCAGGTAGGAGGCTGATTGAAGCCAGAATCATCTGTTGTATCAGTAACAGCTCCAACACCTCAACTAAACTCAACTAAACATCAGATCATTCATGGTGACAAAACAGTACAACTTTTTAAAAACAAGATTGTACTTATATATTTAATTTAACCAGTTGTATAGAAATGATTTGTAGTGATAACAGGAGGAGCACCAGCAGAACAAAGAGAGTCTAGGAGGGTTCAGACGCTGAGACCCCAGAAATTTCTGAAAAAATATACTCAAAACTCTGCATTTTCCAGCCATTAGAAGTGCATTTTAAGAGATGGCCACCCCTTTACAAAAACATAAAACCTTTACAGTATGATATGGTATTTACTGTAAAACATACAGTATATGGTCTTTGAGCTGAACTTTATCTAAGATCATATTTGAAAATTGTGCCCTTATTTTGTTTTAGTTTTGGAAAGCTCTGAGAGATTTACTGACACAGAAAAACTACCAAAATAAAAGAACCTGCCCAACACTGTTTGGTCCAGTCTTTATGGTGGCTCTCCATCAGGAGCTGGGAAACTTCCAGTTAG
>NW_013952926.1:4004-5643 GCF_001266775.1 Austrofundulus limnaeus | reverse complement strand
TCAGGCATTCTGTCTGTCTTTTCATGTATTTGAGACCTGCTTCCTTTATTTTGCACTTTCTCTCATTTATTTGTCCCTGATTTCTTTTTTCTGCTTGTATTTTAGTGTAAGTTAATTTTCTTTTTATTTAGTGATTTTTTTGTTTCCTCTGATGCTCATCTTGTTTCTATTTTTGCCTTGACTTGTTCCTTCTTTCTCCTCTCACGTTTTCTTCTTCAATTCCCCCTCACCTCACCTAACCTTTTATTATTATTAACGCATTTTTCTCCTTTACTTTTTACTTTTCAACTTCTGTTTCTCAGGCTTCCCCTCCTGGTTTCCTCATCTTACCTGCCCTCTGCTTTTTGTCCTCCCCTCTGTGCAGAGTTATTAATGCTTCTGCAATTGCATCACATCATCTCAGCCAGGTGACCAGGTGAGTCTTGAGGGATGTGGGGCCAGTTTAAAATGGTTGTTCTGGCTCTGACGAAGGAAAAAGGGGGGTGGGAGGACAAAAATAGGAAAAGAATTCATTTTCTCCAGAGGGATGAAGGAGGATGTGTCTGTTTGGTGTGGCCTCCTGCTACCTCCAGCCCTGCAGGCCTCTCAGAATAAATGGATTTTCTCTTTCTATTCTAGGACACACTGGACCTTATTTCCTTCTCATTCTAGTCTCTCTTTCGATCTCTGACTCTATCTGGGTTCTCTCTGAGCTCCAGGAACATGCTTACAGAGGATTCAGCCCTCAATCCCAACTCAATTATCTCATGGAAGGCCATTAATAGACTTTAATTTAATTCAATAATACTTTATTGCAGTGGACTATAAAGAGAAGCACAAACCAATAAAATCCAGGCAAATATTACAKTCAGAGCTTAAAATAAGAAATATGTGAAGCATAATTAAAAATATATTAATCCATTACTAGAGGATTTTGCCTCCCACATTGGGTCTTTCTGTGTGAGGTTTGRGTGTTCTTCCTGTGCATGGGTGGGTTTTCTCCAGAAACCTCCTGCAACCTGAGAGGACAGTTTGTACCACTGCTCCATCATGCTGCTGCTTCCTCTCAAATAGTGACTGCTGGTGACTGACTGCTGCCCCGTGATCCTTCACAGAAAAGCAGGTAAAGAAAATGGATGAATGGATGGTAACTAATTGCTGCCATGGCTAACAGCAGCATCATTATCCATTCTTAGGATGAATGGGCCAAACTAAAAGTGGAAAGATTTTAATGATTTATAAATCAGTCTAACGCAGAAATTCTTAACCTATGGGCCGTGGCCCAATTGTAAGTAAGTAAAGTAAAGTTTTATTTATATAGCACCTTTCATAGAAATACATTCACAAGGTGCTGTACAATCAGAGGGAAATTAAAAAGATATACAATCAGAACAGGATATACAAAAATTTGGGGAAAAAAGTATAAAAGCTGAGGAACCATCAAAGTATCAAGATTGTGCAATCCAAAAAATAAAACAAGTAAATTATATCTGGACAAAAATGGGGAGGGCAGAGTAAAACCTTGACATATTAAGATGAAGGATTTTTTAAATCAGAAATTAGAATAAATTTTCTTTCAATTTCAAATTTCTTTCAAATTTATCACAATTGAGGGCCACAGCGCCACCTTGAGGGCCTCAAAAGAACAACAGTTTTTAAC
>NW_013952926.1:0-2681 GCF_001266775.1 Austrofundulus limnaeus | reverse complement strand
GATGAGTAAATATTACATGAATTTGTAGCATTTAAGTTTACTTAACAAACGTTAGTACAAATTGTTACGAGGATTTTTTCAAGTAAATCTTACAAGTTATTTTTTTTTCAGTGTAGAGAGCAGGGACAACATTTAGTATTTATGTCTTCAAGACTTTTCATCACAAAAAAGTGCTTGGATTAAAACTCCAAGTTAAAATGTATGAGCTGTACAGTTGCAGAAATTGGTCTTTTGTTGTGAACATTTTTTATTTATTTTCAGCTTCTTCAGTTATTTCGTCACTCAGCTTTCAGACATTTTCCACAAAACTTCTGTTTCTCTCTTTTCTCTTTTTGTTCTTATAGTACACTTCTTGTTAGTTTTCTAACATTTCTATATCGTTGGATAAATCTTTCACTCCCAGGAGAAGTTCAGTCTTCACCTTTACATTGCAACTTGATGGCAACTTGTAGTCTTCTTGTAATTTCTCCACAAAATCCTTCTGGTAACACAGAATTCATGAGGTGAAAAAAAATACGTAAAAATTCTGACCTTGAATGTGACTTGTTAAATTTTAGTGTGGGCGTTCACAAGTTATCCATCTGCCTTGTCTCTCTGCAGCCCTCAAGCATCGAGTCAGATCTGCAGAGAGAGCTGCTCCGACTCTTGACATTGTCCAGAGATGGTTGATCTCTGAGCTATCTCCATGGTGATAACTGCATCAGTTTAAAATTACAGCAGCAAATGGAGGAGGCAGGGAAGGAGATTCAGTTTCACTGCAATGAGCACATTAAGATCTGTTCCAACTCCAMTCAGTATCTGTGGTCATGTAAGATTCTGCAGTTAAATTCGTCACACATTTTAAACAGAGTCCTGGGCAGAAATTTGACCAACTTATTAATTAATTTAAGAGCCTGAATTCTCACGTCTCTTTTGTTCTATATTTGTTTACTCTGTTTTCTTTCTGTGACTTTTTTCTTTGACTTTTCAAAACTCCCAGATGGAGTTGACCACACGTGAGCTTTCAGGAGCAGGGTTCCTGCAGATCCTTAAAAAGTCTTAAAAGTCATTGAATTCATCAATCCAAAACTAAGGCCTTAATTAGCCTTAAAATGTCTTAAATCAGTCTTTCAGAAGTCTTAAAAATGTTAACACGTTGTAAATAAGATGATTGCAATTCATTTCAAATACTAAAACAATTGGTAAAAATATTTTTTAATATTCACATGCAGACATTCCCCTTTGACATCACTTCCTGTTATTTCACATGCAAATATCTCAACAACTGTCCATCTGAGCAACGTGGAATTTTTGTAAAATGTTAATGTTGTCTTTCCAAAAATGCATTCACTTTTCTTACAAAAAACTGATGTCACGTTAAGGTTTCATCTACAACAAATTGGGGTTAAGACCCCACTGTGGGTCATAAAACTCCATCGTTAGAGGATTTCCAGGAATTAAATTAAGTTTAAAACTGACTGCTAAGAATGTTTCTGCTGTACTTAGATATAGATAAAAACAATTGGTCTATTAGCAATATTTGAATACTTCAACCAAAAATACTTTGGTTTATGAGTTTCTGACAGGTTTTTTTGTCATTTGTGTTTATTATGAAATTGGTCTCAAATTTAATTTCACTTGGCATTAAAAAGTCTTAAAAGGTCTTAAATTTAACTTGCCTTAAACTGTAGGAACCCTGAGGAGTGAAACYAACATGGAGGAACTAAAGGAGGCATGGAGCGGAGCTCAGCTGTGTTAGTGTGGAGCTTCAACACATTAAATGTGTGATGGATGCACCTCCACCCGTTCAGCTCTGTTATGTCACAGTGGAACTTCTGGTTGGCTCTGACCTCCCCTCTCCACCTCGGTTTATTCAGAAATCTCTCTGAGGTGAGATGTGTTGTTATTTCACTCCTCCGCCTGTGGAAACTGGTCTCCTTGATTGGTCACCTTATGTTTCCATAGCTTAATCATGTCTCCTCTGCTGTTTAGCTGTGTTGACATGGTTCAAGATAACGAGCTAATTTAATGTTTTGTGTCTTTTTTCCTGTTCTCTGAGCCATCAGAGAGTGATTCCTCTCTGCCATCACCCTCCTCCTGCTGCTCAGGGTGCATTAAAGTAAAGATTCAGCACAAACTGCTGGTTTCTTTAGAGGTTTTACAAGTTTACATTTTATAAAATACTTAATCTGTTGTACTTACAGTTCTGTAACTGTACTGAGTAAGGGATATGTGGATTTGAATATATATGGGCTGAGTTAAACTGTATGATTTTGACTTTTTCTATATTGCCGTTGAAAGGACTCTGGCTTTATTGAGATTTGTCCTTGCTCCTGACTGTGCCCAAGACAAAGCGTAAGCTTCGAGGTGACCGTGCTTTTTCTGTAGCAGCTCCTAAACTATAGAACGACCTTCCTTTGGACATCAGACAGGCGTCGTCCCTGTCTTCTTAAAACTCATCTTTTCTCTCTGGCCTTTGAACACAATTTGTAGTGTTGTTTTATGTTTTTATTTTAATTTTTTATTGATTACGTTTTATTATGTGTACAGCATAATACAGCAGTGCTGTATAAATAAGGATGGTATGGTATGGGATGTATGGGATGGTATGGTATGGTATGGAATGGTATGGAATGGTATGGTATGGTATGGTATGGTATGGTATGGTATGGTATGGTATGGTATGGTATGGTATGGTATGG
>NW_013952925.1:353729-355028 GCF_001266775.1 Austrofundulus limnaeus | reverse complement strand
GCAGACAGCGCTTCTGTTCCACCGTGTTTCCGGTTCTTTTCACGTGCACTCGGACCAACGTGCTGCGTGAAGAGCTGGTTCGTGAAGCTTTTTCTCTTCCTTTAACTTTTCATGTTTTAAGTTGAGTAAAATGACTGAAGGCAAAGCAGAATCGAAGCGGGCTAAAGAGCTGCTCGCTTTAAACCCGACACAGGAGGCCGAGTTCAAGAAGAAAGTCCTGGAGGCCCAGAAGAACAAGAACCGACCTAAACAGGTTAGCTTAAACATTAGCTTCTGTTACACGGACTTATTTAACTCTGTTCAGCTTATTCATTTAAAACATCAGGTTAGTAATCATGTGTTTAATAATTATGTGTTTAATAATTATGTGTTTAATGTCTTGTAGCGGTTTATGTTTTGATTATTACGTTTTAACAGGAATCACTTTAATAAAAACTGACACTTTATGCCAACTTGTAAAAAAATCAACAGGAAGCTTCTTTTAGACGTGTACATACTGTAATTCTAACAAATTGTTCAAATATATAACTTTATTAGCATTTTAGACATAAAAAGTTTCATAATATTTCTACAGCAGGGGTTCTCAAACGTTTTGGGTCTGAGGACCCTTTACAAGGGTGACAGATTTTCAGGGACCCCCCCTTATAAAGCCCCTGCTGTTTTAACACATTTACTCATTTTACCTCTTAAAAACCATGGTGGGAATATTATATTTGTTAGGTTTAGTGTGTTTGTTTTACTGGTGTATTGTTCCTCATGTGCATGGTTTTTAAAATAAAAGTCAAAAGAATAATTTCTTGAACTGTTTGAGGACCCCAGAGGGTCCGGGGACCCCAGTTTGAGATCCTCTGGTCTAGTGTGACAGGACCTTTAAATAAATGGACCCTGTAGAACCAAACTTGACTTCTTGATCCTTTAGGTTCATGTAGAGATTTACTGAAGTCAGATGAAGTAAAAATGATCTCTAAACCTCCTGCTTCTCTTGGGTCAAGCTTTTTAAAATCTTTATTTGAGCAAATGATAAAAATACAACAAACGAATGAATGAAGCATAAAAAACAGCACTTACACGAATAAAACAGCCAGGGGGGTTAATTAAACAAAGATATGCAAAGAATTACATTTAGTCATCATCTTAAGGGTCTTTCATTTGAAGAGTTTGTTATTAAATGAACATAAATGTGAGYCATCATATCGAAATGAGGATTAAATCAAATTCAGTCAAAATGATCTAATTACATTTTCAGATTCTTGTCTTTAAAAGCTACATTTTGATACCTGGATCATTCTGATATCATAA
>NW_013952925.1:342880-352729 GCF_001266775.1 Austrofundulus limnaeus | reverse complement strand
TTTCTGGGGAATCTAGAAAAACAAAATAAAACATTTTCCCAATGTAAAGAAAATTTCTTTAAAATATGTTAAAATAAATAAATAAATCTGTTTTATCCATCGACTGGGAAGTCGTCTGGATGATCCTCATAGATATTTAATTGTAAATAAAGTGAAGGAACTGTCATTTAAAATTTTTCATAAAATTGACCCCTCTAATGGTCCGATTGAAAAGAGACAAATAGTAATTGTAGTTTTTGTGATGGCCTTCCAGAAACTCTTGGGTCAAAGTGGTCCGTGTGGTTCTGGTTTGGACCCAGGGGCAGCAGGAGGGTCTGTCTCATGAAGAGGAACAAATGTTTGTGTGACGACCTTGAAGAAATTTATAGTTATTTATAGATTAGTACTCATGTTAGAAAACAACACCAGAGTATTAGGGTTTTCCTTATTTTAATACTTTTATAATGTTTGATCGATTATGTGTTAATTGAAATAGAGTAGATACATGTCAGAATTATAACAACACATAAGTGAACTGTTTTAAAACATTAGTTTGAGGTCTTTGTATGAACGCCTGTGATTCAGCCGTAGGTCAGCAGGGGGCGAACTCAGGCATTGAAGAATCGTGTATAAAAACATGAACTTCCTGTTTTTCATTCAGTGTGGTTTGGCTTGTCAGCCCGGTGACAAATAAACCTCACTCACTTCCAGAATTCTGGTGTTTTATGACATTTATTCCTATCACAGATCAATTTATTTAACATTTGTGTTTTCATCTGGCTTCAGCCGATATTAAACACGTATTTCTTACAACCTGATGGTTTAAATCTCTTGCTCCGTGACGTAACGCCCTCTTGTTGTCCTGTCTCTACCCAGGACAGCCGCTTGTCTCCGGGGGTGATTTACGTCGGCCACCTCCCTCTGGGTCTGTGCGAGCCGCAGCTCCGCTCTTACTTCCAGCAGTTCGGCAGGATTCTGCGCCTCCGGCTTTCCAGGAGCAAAAAGGTAACGTTTTCAGGTGATCGCAGGTGAAAAACCGTTAAATCTGGGCTCAGACTGAAAATGATCTCAGGTGTTTCAGTCATCTGAGGTCAGATACCTGAGCCCAGATGATTCTGGAGCATTAAGCTTATCACCTGCTTCAGCTGCTGGCAGCACGATAAAACCCATGCTCCGACAAACGCCAGGCAAATGGCTCCGTCCGTGTAATGTATTTTTAAACTTTTAGTTTAAAAATGATTAAAACTAAACAGTATTTTACAGTTAAACTAAATTTTTATCAAATAAATTCAAATGTTAGAAGTAATCCTGGATCCTTTAAGGTGTTTTTAACTTCTCTCCTGCTGCTGCAGACCGGTCGGAGCAAAGGTTACGCCTTCGTAGAGTTTGAATGTGAAGACGTTGCTCAGATCGTGGCAGAAACCATGAATAATTACCTGATGGGAGAGAGACTCATCAAGTGTGAGTGTCCAGCTGCACGACAGCCCCACGTGTGTTTGTTCACACGCGTCACATCCGTTGTTCCTCCTGTTTCCAGGTCAGCTCATCCCGCCGGAGAAGGTCCACGAGAAGATGTTCGTGGGAGCTCAGACCGTGTTCAAGAAGCCGTCGAACCCGGCCGTGGCCCGCTACAACAAGCAGCGCTCCCAGCAGCAGCTCACAGCCATGACCGAGAGGCTCCTGCGCAAAGAGTCGAAGCTCCGCAAGAGGCTGGCAGCGCAGGGCGTCGACTACGACTTCCCGGGATTCGTACGTGTTTCCAGTTTCACTCACAGACCACCTGAAGGCACTTGTTGCTGCAGAAAGTAGACGTTTAAATATTTCTGGCTTTGCTGCAGGATTTTCTGCAGGATCTGAACTTTAGCTGAAGAGAATAAAAGAAACAAAGTGACTGTTTCAAGTCAAAATAAAGCAGGACTGACTCCAGACTTTTACAACAATAAAATCACAGCTTTATTTTGTTTTTATTAGGCCTGTGAAATTAATCGAGTTAACTCTCATTAATTTTAGTGCCGGGCGTAGATTAAAAAATTTAATCACGATTAAAATTTACAATCACTCTGGCTGAATGTGTAGGTTTGTGTATTACATACACTCAGTGTCAGGTCATGTTTGTAAATGAGAAGTGTTCTCAAACAGTTTATCTGCATAAATAAAGGTTAAATAAATTAAAAAGACTCCATGTGTAGCACATTATGTACAGTTTTWTTTCTTTTTGTCTTATGGCTTATTTTATTTATTTATGTTTTGCTGACAGCTGTGACTTTAGTATCTATCTTTCATTCCTCATGTAGAACTCATTTAGAATGAAAATCATTGAATTCTTGATTTAACCTCATTATTCTGCACAAAATTTAATTGACTCAAATATGTTTGGAGCAGTTTTAGGTCCTGATTTTTGTTGTTTTTGTGCAGTCAAGGTGATATTTTCATGTTTTGTTGTATGTGTTTCTTAAGCACCAATTTTTTTCAAAATAAAGACAATAAGTAATTTATTTTACCAATATGCAATAAAGTTTTATATTAAGTTTAAGATTAATCATGATTAATTCACAGCTACCTTGGAATTAATAGATTAAATTTTTAATTATTTGACAGCCCTAATTTTAATACTATGAGAGGATTTTAAAGCTATAAACTTGAAGTAAAAGTTGTCCTGCTGCTGTTTTCATGTTTTTAATTTGATTTTCCAGGCGGCTCAGGTGCCTCAGAAGAAGAAGTCGTCCTCTGGTGTCATAAACGAGTCGACCTGCAGCGAGGTAGCACCACTTCCTGTTTCTCTGAGTCAAATCTGTGAAATCTCTTTATCCCCCCGGGTCAATCATGAAACCACAGGAGAAACTCTGGTTGATATTTTTAATATTTCCTCTGTAATAAATCAGATCAGAGTGTCGCTCACTGATGATGTCATCAGCTCATTATCATTTCTGGCGCTGACCCACAGGTTGCTTTTTTCACAAGTGGGTCTCTGATGCTCGCAGCTCGGGCTCAGTCTCCACACGCCTCAGTCCTGGACTGAGCCGTCTTATGAAAGAGGAAAATGTTTGCTCAGGATGACCAGCGTAGTGATAAAACCTGGTCTGCAGAACAAGTCAGAACCTGTCAGAACCAGGTAATGATCCGTTCTGTCCCTCTGCAGGACCCCACACCTGTCTGCACCCCCACCTTCCTGGAGAGGAGGAAGAGCACGGCTGCAAACGACGAAGACGATAATGAGATCATCATCAACATGCCCAAAGTCGAGCAGGAYGAAGACTGCGTAGTGGACGAGGACAGCTCTGAGGACAGCTCTGAGGAGGACACGGGGACACACTGAATGTCCTCAGGGTTGGACTGAAATGTGCCTCCAGAACTCAGAAATCTCTTGATTTCACTGTAAATGTTGTTTTTCCTGTACAGCATCTTTAATCTGAGTGTTTTTAAAGATCTTTAACAAATTTTCCTGAATAGTTTTCATCCCTGATGTAAAACTAGAAAATAAATATTGCTCTGCTTTAAGAGCAGACCTGACTTGGTCAGCTGTCTGATAATAATAACCTTATTATTAAAATAAATTTGTTGTTGAGCTGTTTTTTTAATAACAATGTGTTTAATTGAGAAAATATAACATCTGGGAGCAGATGGAAGAGAAGCTGAAGAGGTGTAGGCACGATGCTCTGCAGAGAAGAAGCACGAGAATAAAATAAAGGTCAAGCATKTCTCTTTTCATGATCGAATTTTAATTAAAAATGCATTTTGATTTAAAAAACATTGAAGTTTTAGCAGCAATATCAAAATTCTAAGAATAGATTAGAATAAAATAGACTATTTTCCCACCGAGGGGAAAGTCTGGTGTCACAGCAGCATCAATAGAGGTTTATACAATTACTTTACAAACTAATAGTGCACAAAAATGAAATTAAAAGCTTTCTAGCAATGATATGACTACTAATAATAAAAAAATAGACAGTCGACTATCAGAATCTGACATTAGGACTCCGAATTTCCCTATTTTCAGTGCAAAATCTCAGACTACTACTAACTATTAGTGCAGAAAAGAAACGTGCAATTAGAGCAGAATTATTTTAAAAGTTTACAATGGTAATATCAGAGCAGGTGATTGCTCAGATTAGTAATAATGTAAATGAGTAGCAGTACAAGTGGTTGTGTGGGCGGTTTTAGCTCAATGAGTTTGCTTTGGATTAACTTTGGCGGCCATTTTGTGTCACAGTGACTCCAAATTTTGAACAGATATAGATAAACATCCAGTCATCACTTCCTGAAAGTTTCGTTAAAATCCATCGTGTTGTTCTTGAGATATTTTGCTAACAAACACGAGGTGGAGGTGCGCTGACCAGCTGTGACCAGCAGGTGTCGCCAGAGGCGCGGTTCTCCAGTTCTTCCAGCCACGCGACGGTTCTTCCCGAGTGCCAACATCATCCCTGGATCTTCTGCGCATGCGCACGACCATCCCCGTTCTTGTCCTTCAGGCAGCAGCGGCATTCCGGGTGGAAAGAGACGGAGAGCGGTGACAAGAAAGACGGACAGGAGGGGTTCCAGGGCCGCGGGAGGAGTATTTAACACTAATATAAAAACCGATACGTGTCAGGACGGTGTGCGGCGGGAAATGGTGAGTGTAAAGGTGGAGGTTGAAGCCCGGAGTCTCCGCCTTCTTGGCTCTTTTGTGCCGCTCGGAGCTGACGTTTTGTTGGGAGGCTTTGCTAGCTTTAGCTCGATTCCTCCTCCTGGCCCTGCTGCAGGCTGGACGTCTGGCTGCCCGGGTTAGAGTTTCATACAATTAAACGGGAGGTTTTGTTTGTGTGCATCCATAAAGAACGGAACCAGGATCTGGTCCTGGTCCTGTCGGGGCAGACTGCTAACTGGAGCTAAGCCTGCACAAAGCGGGCAGAGCCGGGCTGGTTTTAGTGGGTTTCTTTACGCTGCAGGACATAAATAAAATAACCTGCTGTGTTTCTGAACATTTCAGGCTCAGATGGACAAACAACACGTGATGTAATGATCTGTCTGTGCGGATTTAAGGAAAAACAAGCAGAATACTGCAGCAGTGGTTGATAAATCAGCTGTTTTTACAGGATTTCTTAGGATAAAGTGTCATCTCTTTTATAAAAGCACATTAATCTGATTAAACAACAGGCTGTTTTTACCCAGAATGCACTGCAGCAGACTCTGCTGGCTGTCAGCACGGTGGTGGAGGGATGATGGTTTGGGCTGAGATTGTTCTCCAGTCAAATGTGAGTCCACCTGTCTGACAGCTGAACCAAACTGGGTCCAGCAGAACCGTGATCCCCAACCCGGGCAGCTGATCTGGTCCAAAAGAACAGAACTGAGGGGCAGAACCACGAGCTGAAACAAATCAACCACTGAGTTTCTGCTGCCGGACCTGGACCTGGACCTGGACCTGGACCTGGACCTGGATCTGGATCCAGATCCAGCTCTGGTTTAAACAAACAGAAGCATGGTGAAATACGGCCTGAGCTGTTTATCTGAGGTTCTGTTTACGTCCCTTAAAAACCCGGTTAGGACCAAATGTTTGTATGTCCTGATAAGAAAATCCTTGCAATAGAAAGAAATCTTGATTTCTGGATGAAGTTTTTACTTTTTATCAGTTTTTTGTCCCCACAGTGTCACGGTTCAGGTTGTTGACACATTCCTTTCAGCTGATGACCTCATGACGTGTAAACACCTGAGGTTGTTCAACACAGCAGCTTCATCACCTGTCATATCTGACCTCCAAACCATGTTATTATACATACATATACTGTATATATATATGCTAACTCAGCATCACATCAGTTTTCCTGTTTATAGTTTCCCTCTAACTATTTCTGTTCTTTTAGCTGTTTTTGCATCAAAACATTCAGCTGCTGTGATTTTTGTGACTTTAATGCTTTTTAAAATATTGAACTTTATTTACAGATATTTTCCACATTGAGTTCTCTTCAGCTCTGCTTGTGTTTTCTTAGGCTACGGTTAGCTTTTAGCTACTGTTCTCTCACTGAAGCTAATGCTTTCTGCTTTTTACTCATTTGATCGTTTTTCGAGCGTGTTGTTTAGGATTTAAACCAGAGCTGTTCACCCGGCGSCCCGTTCTTTTAGTTAAACAAAGACATGTTTGGTATCTACAGAAATGTCAGAATCTTGGCTACAAGCTGGTAAAAACCATTTATATGAACACTGAAGACGGTTAAAACTACAAACAGCTGAAGATAAAACTATGAAAGTGAAAATAAAATTAGTTTAAAAATGTATCAAGTCAGAGATGTTAAATATTATTTGTGTTAAATATGAGGCAGAATGTGTTCTTTTTGTTTTTTATAGTTTAATAATCTCTACTTTTATAGTGTTCTGTATGTTGTTTTCATGATTAAAAGCAGCAAAATAAACTATTTCAAAGGTAACAGATGTTTGTAAAACTGCTTGGTTTATTTGCTGGATGTTGGGCCCTTCAGCTGTTGACCTGCAGTAACTSTGGCCCCTGGAGCTGCTGAGTCCAATAGTCCTGATCTATAATCTATAAGCTTATGCAGCTTTTAGCTCTGGTTTTGCTTATTTCAGCTACCGTTCTGCTTGTTTTAGCTACCGTTCTGCTTATTTGGCTATCATTCTATCATTCTGCTTGTTTTAGCTATCATTCTGCTTGTTTTAGCTACGTTCTGCTTGTTTTAGCTACCGTTCTGCTTGTTTTAGCTAGCATTCTGCTTGTTTTAGCTAGCATTCTGCTTGTTTTAGCTAGCATTCTGCTTGTTTTAGCTACCGTTCTGCTTGTTTTAGCTAGCATTCTGCTTGTTTTAGCTATCATTCTAGCATTCTGCTTGTGTTAGCTATCATTCTAGCATTCTGCTTGTTTTAGCTAGCATTCTGCTTGTGTTAGCTATCATTCTAGCATTCTGCTTGTTTTAGCTACCATTCTAGCATTCTGCTTGTTTTAGCTATCATTCTGCTAATTTTAGCTTATTTTTCTGCTATTTCAGCTAAAATTCTTCTTCCTTCTGCTATTCTCCTGCTTTCTACTTTTTTGTGCTTCTTTCTCCTAATTTGAGTTATTTATGCTATTCTTACAGGTGCTTTCTGCTATATTCAGCTATTTTAGCTATTAGCTTTTTTAGGCTATTTCAGCTATATTTTGCTCCTTTTTTCTGTTTTCCGCCCTTTTCACTTCTTTCAGCTCTTCAAGCTGAACTTACAATAATACTTTTGCTATTAAACATTTCAGCTCAGTTTCAGCAGCTAAAGTTTTCAGCAACAGGCATTAGCACTAGCATTGTAGCAATGTGATTTCTCTATTTCTAATAGATTTTTCTGTTTCTCCTCGGGTCCAGGACAAGTCCGGGCCGGTGCAGGAGCATGAAGCCTTAAACTAACACTCCTCCATACATCCACATTCTGCTGCCTTGCTCATCAGAACCGGCAGCCCCGGCCCTCGGCTGTGGTTTTGGCTCCCTCTCCTCTGAGGCCAGAAGGAAAACACTGAAMTTTCAGCTGCCGTGCAGACACACACACATGCTGCATTGCTGTCGGTCTCAAAGCCCCGCTGCGTGTGTCCGGAGGGCTCAGCTGCTGACCCGCTAGCAGCTGGCACAGAACCCGGGCCGGTCCCGAGGGTCCTGAGGGTCAGGGCTTCGTTAACCTCGGCTCGGTGAACGTCGAGGCTTCGGTGCAGACGGGACGAGGGGACCACCGGGGCTGGACCTCAGAGGCCGATGGAGCCCAGCATGGAGTCCTGCCTGGTCCAGGTCCTGCAGAAGGACCTGGGCCGCCGGCTGCAGGTGGGCCAGGACCTCATCCACTACATCCTGGACAAGGACAAGTCCCCCGACCTGGAGCAGGACCAGACGGCGCTGGACAAGATGGTGGACGGCATCGCCAGCTCCTGGGTCAACTCCAGCAACTTCAAGGTGAGTTTGATCCGTTTGACTTGGTCCCAAGACGGGTCAGAACCGGGTCACTGATCCACAGTGGCCTGACGCATTAATAACTGACTGACCTGCAACAAGCTGTCACAGTGCTGAACACAAGACCAGAACCATGGAGGAGAACTGGACAGGGTTCCTGCAGATCCTTGAAAAGTCTTTAAAAGGCCTTGAATTCATCAGTCCAAAAATAAGGCCTTAATTATCCTTAAAAAGTCTTAAATCAGTCTTAAAAGTGTTAACACATTGGAGGTAGGATGGTGGTAATTCATCTCAAATATTAAAATAATTGGTAACATTTATTTTATTTATTTTATTTATCTGTGGGACATGAGGGTTTGGATAAAGACCAGGGTCTTGTTGGGGACCAGTGGGTTCTTTATCCATCCCTGCTAACCAAAACCATCATTTATCACATTTGTATAACAGCTCGTTGTTTTATGTTAAAATAAACTTTTGGGTAAAATTGTTGCTGTTTTTTTTTCTATTCATGTTTATCGTAAAGTTGGTATTAAGTTTTATTTCAAGTGGCTTTAAAAAGTCTTAAAAAGTCTTAAATTTAACTTGACTGTAACTGTAGGAACCCTGCTGCAGCCGAGTCCTCCTCCGTCACAGATTTTGGGATATTACAGTTTAATGTAGGTTTTTATCTGACCCTGGAAAGATGCTGCATCAGCAGTTCTTCCTCCGGCTGTTTAGTTTGATATTAAACCAGGCATGGTCCATACTGGTCCTGGTGGGCTGCAGCCCTGCATGTTGTACTGGTTCCTCTGCTCCAACACACCTGATCTGATGATTATCAGGCTTCTGCGGTACGGAGGACCAACACTGACATCATTAGAAATAAAAGCAGAATTATATGAACCACTAAATAAATACACTTAAACAGACCAACTCAATTAAAAAAGGAGAACTTTATCTCCTGTTTTATATTTTAATTGACTTTCATATTTATTTTTACAGGTTAGTTCCAATAAATTATATATTTGAACACATAATTTAAATTTTACTGTTTTTTAAATATATATTGTTTTTCCTTTTACTTGTACATGCATTTGTGTCTTAAATGTTTATACTTAATTATTTTTATATTTTTCCAACAAGTCTTTATTTTCCTTTTACTTGTACATGCTTGTGTGTCTTAAATGTTTATACTTAATTATTTTTATATTTTTCCAACAAGTCTTTATTTCTATGTGTTGCATGCCTGTGCCTCAGTTTAGCTAAAAGTTTAAAGTTTAGTATGAAACAAAGGCAAGGAGGAAAACATTACCTGTGCATTTATTTTTAACTAAACTTTAAGCTAAACTGCAGCAGCACAAGCATGCAACACAGAAATAAAAAGACTTGTTGGACAAAATTATAAAAATAATTCAATTTCAGTGTTCAAGAGACAAATGTACAAGTTAAAGGAAAAAACTATGTAACATATACAGTATATAAACATTAAAATATAAATTATGTGTTAAAATGTATAATTTCTTGGAACTAAGCTGGAAAAATAAATATGAAGGTCAATTAAATTATAAAATATAAGGTAAAGTTCTCCTTTTTAATTTATTTGGTGCATTTTAAATGTATTTATTTCTTTAAAGGTTCATTTATCTATTTCTACTTTTATTTCTAATTATGTTAGTTTTGGTCCTTGATACTGCAGAACTTAAAAGAGGCAGTTTAGTGACTGAATCAAGTTTGTTGGAGCAGGGAAAAATGTAAAACATGTAGGTCTGCGGCCCTCGAGGACCATGATTGCCCACCCCTGTTCTATGTCCAGCCAAGTTTCATCTAGTTGATTAGGATTTATCCACTTTAAAATGTATTGTAGCCTATTGGCTAGAAAGTAGTGATAAAAGTTTGGACGCTCTAGCCCTCCGGAATCTGGCTGAATGTGGATGAATCCACAGAATCAGCCACAAGAATCACAAGAAGAGCCACAAGAATCAAGCCACAGAATCAGCCA
>NW_013952925.1:338181-342005 GCF_001266775.1 Austrofundulus limnaeus | reverse complement strand
TTCAGTGTTTCTACAGTCAGCTGTTCAGTTTGTTTACCACAGATCAGCTGTTCAGTTTGTTTACCACAGATCAGCTGTTCAGTTTGTTTACCACAGATCAGCTGTTCAGTTTGTTTACCACAGATCAGCTGGACTGGTTTCGGGTCAAATGTTGAAAACAATAACAACAAACAGAGAGTCAGAGGTACTTTGTGTTTTCAGTCATCTTTAATCAGGTCGGCTTCAAAGGCTCACCTGCCCCATGATTCCTGTAATTCATGAGATATTTTGCTAACAGACAGAGATGAAGGCAGATTTTTAAACAAATATCTTGTTTCTGTTAGCTGTAGGCTCACAGAGGAGCAGAAAACCTGCATCAATTCTCAAAAACGTTTTAAAACCGTTCCACAGGAAGTTGATTTGTAAATGTTCTCATAAAATTAATGTGAATGAAAATTAGGWTAAATTTAAACAAAAATGCAAACATTTTGTTTTGTTTCAGGAAGAACCTTTGATGTTTTAAACTCCTGTTGATTCCTAAAACTCTTGGTGTTTTCTGACCCTGGTTGGAGCTCAGAGTGTCTGCTGGGAGGACTCTCAGCTACCACCACACCAAGGCTTCAGTGAAACTGACTCATTCTCTGTGGCGGCCATCTTGAATCAGAGTAACGTGATGTTTACCCACTGATGAGCTGAATCAAAACCTCCCCGGAGTGAGAAATTTTACTAACAGACTCTCTGTTTGCTGATAGACGAATAAAATATAAAATTACTAGTTTTATTTTGAAAAACAGATAATAACGTTTTATCTCAGCTTTTTATTTTCTTAATGTTTTCTTCCTGAGCTGCTGAACCCAGACCTGGATCTGTGCTCAGACCTGGATCTGTGCTCAGACCTGGATCTGTTCTCAGACCTGGATCTGTGCTCAGACCTGGATCTGTGCTCAGACCTGGTTCCAGACTCTGGATGTGGATCCAGGTCAGTTTGTTAGAGGGAGAAGACCTACAGGTTTAGCCTCTTTTAGCTTTTAGCTACTGTTAGCTTCTAGCCTTTAGTTACTTGAAGCTTTTTATTTATGGACGATGTTTCATTAGAAACAAGAGGATGAGTTGGAGGTTCAGAGCTTCTGGTTCTGTGGTTCTGGAGCAGATTCGTTGTCTCAGCAGAACCAGAACCCTGTCTGTTCTGACCCGGTCTGYCTCTGCTGTCTGGACTGTAGTCTGTCCACCTAAGACACGAGTGGACGTGTTGTCTGAACGCCTCAGCCGTCCTCAGAGTGGAAACTGGACCTGACAGTCTGAACCCATTCTGTCAGAACCAGCTCCACTGAGACAGAGATGGACTGAGGACAGAAACCTGTTGAACTCAAATCCAGGACCGTGGACAACCAGGAGACAGAGTCCTGGTCAACCTAAAACCCCCTAATGTTGACCCTGATAGATATAAACTGGTGCAGGTTCATGTCCTCTGTCCTCCTGGTCCTGTCCACATGTCCACAGCATGTCTCATTGTGCTGTGGACATGTGGACTGTGTGAATCCTGCTGTTTTTAATCTGAACAGATTATTGGGGCTGATACATGATCCACCTACAGCAGCTGATGGAAATCCTTCCAGACCCTCTGTCCAGACCTGAGACCAGACCCAGACCCAGAACCTCTTTTTGAATATACTTATGAAGTTTTCTCTGTAAATCTGAGGCTGACTTTAGATCCAGTTCTGCTTAAAGAGACTTAAAGACCAAGATTCTTTAGTTCGGACCCGTTCAGCTGAATGACTTCACCCAAGAAGCTGAAACTGACATTTATAAGCTACAAGAAAAAGAACACCAGKTAGCAGCTAAAACATTAGCTAAAGCATTAAAACAAGTGCAAAAATGGTTGCTAGAAACTAAAGGTGCAGAACAGTTAGCTAGGGCTAAAACTAGTCAAAATGTAGCTAAAAGTTCCAAGAGATTAGCTACAAATTTGAAATACGAGGTAAGGTAGAAGCTAAAAGTGGCAAAAGGCTTTCTTAAAGCTAACAGAAGCAAAAACTTGCTAAAAGTAGCAAAAGTTTAGCTAAAATTTGAAATAGAACGTGGTACGTTAGAAGCTAAAAGTTGCAAAAGGCCGGCTAAAAGCTAATAGTAACAGATGCTTATTGAAAGTAACCAAAAGGTAGCTAAAAGCTAACAGTAGCACAAAGACAGCTGACTATTAAAAATAATGATGATGATGATGATATTGATGACGATGATGATATTGATGATAACGATGATGATGATGATGATGATGATGATGAAATTGATGATGACGACCATGAACTCTAAAAACAACAGGACTATTTGAGACGCTGTGAGAAGAAAACCTGAAGGTTCTAAACAGATCCTGGTTCAGGAGGTCGATTGTTTGAGGAGACATCCCTCCCTGTTCAGCTGCAGTCAGCTCCCAGTATCACCAGAACCAGGTCTGTTCTGAACCTGGTCTGTTCTGAACCTGGTCTGTTCTGAACCTGGTCTGTTCTGAACCTGGTCTGTTCTGAACCTGGTCTGTTCTGAACCTGGTCTGATAATGACTCTGAACCAGTTAAAGCTCATTAGACCTGAGTGAAGGGAGTTGTCTCTCAGCTGGCTGTGAAGCTGTGGATCAGCTGAGCGTCCTCCACCCTGCAAACCTCAGAGCTGTTTGAAGACTTTTGTGTCCTCAGGTTCTGTCTGTCCTGAATGTTCCTGTCAAACTTTAAAAACTGATAACTGGATGTATCAGGTGCTAGCAGTTCCTGAGGGATCTGTCCTTGTGTTTTTACCACCCAGGAACTGTGTGGTTCTGCAGCAGGCCCACAGGGTCTGCAGTGGGCCCTGTGGTTCTGTCTCTGTTTGGACACTAAAGCTACAGCCTCGGCAGGATTACATCATGGGTTCTGCAGCGGTGTGCCTTTGGCTCGGTCCAGTTTTCAGCTGATCTGGAGTGAAGCTGACAGTCAGATCCTTGGTTTGTTGTCTTCGGCTCGTGTTCAGGTTTTTAAGAGCTGAGTGTTGGAGGTGAGGTGAGGTCGTTAGTGTTGGAGGTGAGGTGAGGTCATTAGTGTTGGTGGTGAGGTGAGGTCATTAGTGTTGATGGTGAGGTGAGGTCATTAGTGTTGATGGTGAGGTGAGTTCGTTAGTGTTGATGGTGAGGTGAGGTTATTAGTGTTGATTGTGAGGTGAGGTCATTAGTGTTGGTGGTGAGGTGAGGTCATTAGTGTTGGTGGTGAGGTGAGGTCATTAGTGTTGATGGTGAGGTGAGGTTATTAGTGTTGGAGGTGAGGTGAGGTCATTAGTGTTGGTGGTGAGGTGAGGTTATTAGTGTTGGAGGTGAGGCGAGGTCGTTAGTGTTGATGGTGAGGTGAGGTTATTAGTGTTGATGGTGAGGTGAGGTTATTAGTGTTGATGGTGAGGTGAGGTCATTAGTGTTGATGGTGAGGTGAGGTAGTTAGTGTTGGTGGTGAGGTGAGGTCGTTAGTGTTGATGGTGAGGTGAGGTTATTAGTGTTGATGGTGAGGTGAGGTTATTAGTGTTGATGGTGAGGTGAGGTCGTTAGTGTTGATGGTGAGGTGAGGTCGTTAGTGTTGATGGTGAGATGAGGTCGTTAGTGTTGATGGTGAGGTGAGTTCGTTAGTGTTGATGGTGATTTGAGTTCGTTAGTGTTGGTGGTGAGGTGAGGTTGTTAGTGTTGATGGTGAGGTGAGGTCGTTAGTGTTGATGGTGAGGTGAGTTCGTTAGTGTTGGTGGTGAGGTGAGGTCGTTAGTGTTGATGGTGAGGTGAGGTCGTTAGTGTTGATGGTGAGGTCGTTAGTGTTGATGGTGAGGTGAGGTTATTAGTGTTG
>NW_013952925.1:332970-338171 GCF_001266775.1 Austrofundulus limnaeus | reverse complement strand
TTCTTGCCAATACACAGCCCTAATGGTGAGATGAGGTTATTAGTGTTGATGGTGAGGTCGTTAGTGTTGGTGGTGAGGTGAGGTCGTTAGTGTTGGTGGTGAGGTGAGGTCGTTAGTGTTGATGGTGAGGTTGTTAGTGTTGGTGGTGAGGTCATTAGTGTTGGATGTGTGGTGAGGTCGTTAGTGTTGGCGGTTTTTGAATGTCCAAATTCAAATTTATTCACATTCACATAGTACATAATTCACATAGTTTTTAGCTACAATATACCACAGTGTGTGAATCAGGTCTCAGAAAAGCTAATGAAAGCTTGTAAAGGAGCCTGAGTACACAGAATCGTGTTTAATTTAAAACAGGTTTCTGCCTGGTGTTTTTGCTGAGTCTGTTTTTAGTCCTCTGCCCATGGCAAACGGGCCTCATGAGCTCCTCACTGTGCTTCGTGGCCCGTCCCGTGGTTCCCGTCCCTACCTCCAGGACACGATGGAGACGGAGGGACGGGGATGGAAACTTCTTTTTTTTAAATAACTCTGAGAAGCAAAACAAACTGTGCCCAGGTCTGCTGAGGGTCTGATGATCCAGTTTTCAGAGGGTTTTTATGTTTAACCAGGACGTTGGACCAAAATATAGAAATCTAATCAGTGTATCATGTAGACAGGATGTGGAAGAAGGTTGGAGAAGATAAAAGTGATGTTTATAAGTTCTGTATCTCTCTGTAGGATGAGCTGAGTGAGGGTTCAGGTTTAGTTCTGACTCATCAAATTTTAAATTTATAGTTAACTCTTTAGGTTTTCCTCCCAGTGATCCAGACCTTTTCTGTAGCCCTTTAAACAGACTTGGATCAACAGTTCTTCAGACCTTCTGGAGGTCTTTTAAAAGGGTTCTTGTTGGACTTGAAGTTCCAGTTTTTCAGCTTTGAACTATGTATCAATCAGGTGTAAAAAAAGTCTCTTAACCTGAGAGCTGTGTCCATCAGTAAAACACGGCGGAGGTTTCGTCATGGTTTGGTTCTGTTTGAAAATACTAACRATATTTAAAAGAAGGAAGATGGCAGGATGGATCTGAGCGCCCATGTTTAATTTGTTGTTTGTTTAAAGACTGGGTGAATAATTAAAACACATCTTGTGGTTTTTAGTCCCACTTTCATTTTCTGATTTTTAATTAAAGCAAGCGGTGTAAGCATGAAGCCATGAAGGAAGTAGTTGTGGAGGAATGTCGTCGTCCTTCCAGCGTCTCTTCCTCAGGGGCTCTTTGAACGTTTCACCTCCAGCACTTGTCTTTATCTGAGCATCAAACAGGAAGTTCACAGTTTTTACTGAAACCAGAGGAGCGTGGTGCTCCGTCTGTGTCACTGCTGCTGTTTGAGAAGGATAGAATAACATCACGATTACTCATCCAGGCTCCGAAGCTGCGAGTTGGAAACCGCTCCGATGCCCAACCCTGCCTCTGAATGAGAGGAATTTTCTGCTTCTTCTCTGGAAGTTTAGAGTTAAAAACTGGGTAAAGAAACAACTTTGTTTTGGATGTAAGTGATGGAGTTTGAGCATCTTTTTACATCAGGAAATGATGACGTCAGCAAGAACTTTAAATTCATGATTTGTTGGATAAACAACAACAAAGAGGTTCAGATCAGGACGTCTCTTCAGGAAAGGGACCCTCCAGAACTCTTGGAGGGACCAGATCTTCTCTCTGGTCTGGGGAGGAGGAGTTCCTGGGCTTTTATTTTATTTTTGGTTTGGTTTGAAGATCAYCACAGTTGCTGCTGTTCACCATGTGTCTCGTTCTGCTCAGCTGTTTTTATTATTAATGATTTTAAAAAGTCTCTAACCTCTACCAGGTGTTCAGGCTCCAGTTCACCTTTTGGTTTCCTGTCGTTAGTTTAACAATTCTGCGTTCTCTCATAGCGTTACAGAGCTTTAACTTTAAAGTGGTGTTAGTTTTAGTTTGTTTGTTGTGATTTTATTACCGGTAGTTGATTTATATTAATTTAAATCCAGTTGCTGAAGGAAAGACCACATGCAGCTGCTGCTATAAATCAGAACAAATCACTGAGCATGTCTCCAGCTCTGTGGTGTTGRGAGCAGAAACCTCCTCCTCTAATTGAATATAAGTCTGAGGTCTGCTGGCAGCTGTCTGGATGAGCGTGCACGTGTCTGCGAGGGTTTGATCATCACTTTCAGCTGGTTTCATGAAAGAACAGTTTATAAACTGTTCAGGCAGGAAGAAGTCGTGCTTTTGTTCTTAAAATAAACTCAAAGTCATCAGGACTTTGGAACATCTGCAGAAAATATCAGATTTTCATTCAAAGTTTAACAAGTTTTTAAACTTTAATATAGTTAAATATGCACCTGTTGATTGTTTGCACAGTTTTTGTGTTTTTGAGGTTAGAAACGGAGCATATTTTAACCYGGGATAAGAAGGAAAGCACCAGTCTTCCCTCATAGGGACAAATTAGAAGGTAAAGAACAACAAAGTGCAGGTTTTAGAGCAGCCGTCACACAGACCTGATCTTCAGATCTTGACTCAGACTCGTTCTATCTGGAGGAACTAATGAAAAGCTCGTAGCAGCAAACTCTGAACATTTCATCCAAATCATACAGTTTGAAGGCAACGCTACCAAATACTAAGAACATTGATGGAAACGTGTGAGGAAAATACTCCAAAATAAAAGCCTTTGAGTTTACCTGAGCTAAAATGTATTGTAAGGGTGTGGATTTGTTTTGTTTCCAGGTGGCTCTGCTGGGGTTGGACCTCCTCTCAGCCTTAGTGACGAGGCTACAGGACAGATTCAGGGCTCAAGTGGGAACAGGTGAGGTCCAGCTTTATGTTTTATTAAAAACAAACACAATAAACACTTTTTTAACGTTATGACATTTTAAGAGTTTTATAAATATATGAATGTTTTTTGTTGTGATCGGATTGACTTTTTCTAAACTTTTCGTCCCATTTGAAAATTCAATAAAAGTTAAAATCTCATTATTGAAGTTTTAACTTAGRATTAATTAATTAATTAATTCTAATTTTACTAACGCGTGAGTTCACTCCTCCCGATGCTAAGAAAACAGGAGGGGAGGGGTCAGTCGAGCCCCCTGTGCACCGGAGCACAGAGAGGGAGAGACGAAAGTAAACAAGAAGGCAAATGAAAATTATCTTCCTCATTTTTTTATTGACCTCAAAATAATTTATCATATGAATAATTGATTTATTGACTATCGTGACAGGCCTAGCTAGTCCTGGGTTTGGACCTTGGCTTGACCCTGGTTTGGACCTTGGTTTGACCCTGGCTTGGACCTGGTTTGATCCTGGCTTGGACCTGGTTTGACCCTGGTTTGGACCTGGTTTGGACCTGGTTTGGACCTGGTTTGACCCTGGTTTGGACCTGGTTTGGACCTGGTTTGACCCTGGTTTGGACCTGGTTTGACACTAGTTTAACCCCCCTGGTTTGGACCTGGTTTGACCCTGGTTTKATCCTGATTTAGACCTGGTTCGGMCCTTGTTTGGACCTGGTTTGACCTTGGTTTGGACCTGGTTTGACCCTGGTTTCGACCTGGTTTAGACCTTGTTTGGACCTTGGTTTGACCCTGGTTTCGACCTGGTTTCGACCTGGTTTGACCCTGGTTTGGACCTTGTTTGACCCTGGTTTGGATCTGGTTTGACCCTGGTTTGGACATGGTTAGGACCTGGTTTGGACATGGTTAGGACCTGGTTTGACCCTGGTTTGGACATGGTTAGGACCTGGTTTGACCCTCGTTTGGACCTGGTTTGACCCTGGTTTGGACCTGGTTTGACCCTGGTTTGGACATGGTTTGGACCTGGTTTGACCCTGGTTTGGACCTGGTTTGACCCTGGTTTGGACCTTGTTTGACCCTGGTTTGGACCTGGTTTGACCCTGGTTTGGACCTTGTTTGACCCTGGTTTGACCCTGGTTTGGACCTGGTTTGACCCTGGTTTGGACATGGTTTGGACCTGGTTTGACCCTGGTTTGGACCTGGTTTGACCCTGGTTTGGACCTTGTTTGACCCTGGTTTGACCCTGGTTTGGACCTGGTTTGACCCTGGTTTGGACCTTGTTTGACCCTGGTTTGACCCTGGTTTGGACCTGGTTTGACCTTGGTTCGGACCTGGTTTGACCCTGGTTCGGACCTGGTTTGACCCTGGTTCGGACCTGATTTGACCCTGGTTCGGACCTGGTTTGACCCTGGTTCGGACCTGGTTTGACCCTGGTTTGGACCTGGTTTCCTCCCATAGACCAAAGACGTACATTACTTTTCTTCAGGTCCAGGCCTCTCCTAATAAAATGACCTGTGATCTCTGGGATTAACCTGGTTAAATAATTATGTTTACCTGGTTAAATAACTCTGTTTACCTGGTTAAATATCTCTGCTTACCTGGATAAATATCTCTGCTTACCTGGATAAATAACTCTGTTTTCCTCTGTCAGTTCTGCCAAGCCTTATCGATCGTTTGGGCGACGCCAAAGACCAAGTTCGAGAACAAGACCAAACGTTGCTGCTAAAGATCATGGAGCAGGCTGCGTCTCCACAGGTACCTGCAGAGCTTTATGGTCAGGACTGGGGTTACATGTCTCTATAGAGGTTCATGGTCAGGACTGGGGTTACAGGTCTCTATAGAGGCTCATGGTCAGGACTGGGGTTACAGGTCTCTGTAGAGGTTCATGGTCAGGACTGGGGTTACAGGTCTCTATAGAGGTTCATGGTCAGGACTGGGGTTACAGGTCTCTGTAGAGGTTCATGGTCAGGACTGGGGTTACAGGTCTCTATAGAGGTTCATGGTCAGGACTGGGGTTACAGGTCTCTGTAGAGGTTCATGGTCAGGTTACTGGGGTTACAGGTCTCTATAGAGGTTCATGGTCAGGACTGGGGTTACAGGTCTCTGTAGAGGTTCATGGTCAGGACTGGGGTTACAGGTCTCTATAGAGGTTCATGGTCAGGACTGGGGTTACAGGTCTCTGTAGAGGTTCATGGTCAGGTTACTGGGGTTACAGGTCTCTATAGAGGTTCATGGTCAGGACTGGGGTTACAGGTCTCTGTAGAGGTTCATGGTCAGGACTGGGGTTACAGGTCTCTATAGAGGTTCATGGTCAGGACTGGGGTTACAGGTCTCTGTAGAGGTTCATGGTCAGGTTACTGGGGTTACAGGTCTCTATAGAGGTTCATGGTCAGGACTGGGGTTACAGGTCTCTGTAG
>NW_013952925.1:329282-332250 GCF_001266775.1 Austrofundulus limnaeus | reverse complement strand
GCAAGGAGTCTGTGGAGCAACAAAAACGAGGAATTAAGACCAAAGTGTTGCAGTTTTATTTTAAATAGACCATAAGTGAATGATTTAGACATGAAGAAGAAGGATTTAAAAGCATGATATGTTACCTTTAACCAAAAACGATACAAATAAATAAGCACTTGTTCTTCTGTCTGTTAGCAGATTTTTGTCTCTTCTCATCTTTGAAGGATTTTGTTGAAAGTTGGTTTCCTGATTTTGCATCTTKTTTAACAGGAGTTGTGGTTTTTTTCTCCACTGATGATTTCCTGATTCATTGATTGGTTTAAGGCAGACGTATTTTTATCCCTCTGGGCGTGTGTTGCTCTGCGGTGCTCTTGTTGTGTTTTTGGTGAGGGATTGTGGTGGGAGGGTTTGTCAGCGAGGAGCATTCAGAGGGGGGAGGGGGGACACAGAGCGGAGAGATGGGCTCAGAGGGAGGCAGAGAGGACGAAGCAGGCGTATCTGTAGCAGCATCTCTGCTTCACACCATGACGGCAGGAGAAGGTAAGGCTGGAAACCAGCTCTCTTATGTAATCTGCTGCAAAATGCTTTTATTTTGGAGGGGTTAAACAATCTGCTCCTTCATGCTGCAGCTCAGAGTCTCTGACAGAAAGTGAATTTAGTGCAGATCAGTGTTTTTCCTTCTGCTCCGTAAGAAATGAGTTGAGTTCCTGCAGTGTTTATATAATCGTTGCTGTTTTAGAGAACTGGATTTAGTTCAGTCCAGCAGGTTGATTTTATCTGTCTGCTTCTCTTCATTGCAGATGACTTCTAATCTGCAGCATTTTCAGATTATTGTTGTGTAGCGCTGCAGCTAAAAGGCCCAAATTAAACAGACTGTAACCCAGATTATCATCTGTAAGACGGTAGCTGATAAATAGTTACAAATATCTGAGTGTTTATGATTGTTTCATTTAACAAATGGCTTTTTTATTATATGTTGAGGAAAAACATGTTTTAGGTTTCAAATAGAATCTTGAAGATGTTTTTCTGNTCATGGTCAGGACTGGGGTTACAGGTCTCTGTAGAGGTTCATGGTCAGGACTCAGGTTGCAGGTCTCTTATAAACCTGGGTTTTCTGCTGTTTCAGTACGTGTGGGACCGAATGTTGGGAGGCTTCAAACATAAAAACAACAGGACCAGAGAAGGAGTGTGCCTTTGTCTCATCGCCACGCTGAACACGTGAGTTCACCGACCTGACCAGCTCTGAATTCTGTTCCTCTTTAGGAAAAACAAATTTTATTAAAATGTCTTTTCTTGGTGCAGATACGGAGCTCAAGGCCTGACGTTAAGTAAAATAGTCCCTCATGTGTGTAACCTCCTGGGTGATCCCACAGCTCAGGTAAAACTGCTCAGTGTTTTCTGATCTTAATTAATAAATGAATGAAAGATAATTAAAGGTGTGTTTGACGGACAGGTGCGAGACGGAGCCATGAGCTGCCTGGTGGAAATCTACAGACACGTGGGGGAGAGGGTGAGGCTGGACCTCAGCAAGAAAGGCCTTCCTCAGTCACGGTAGGACTACCGGAAAGTACCGGAAACATCAAAGCCCTCAGCCTCTCTGTGTCACGAYGATCAGCTCCCTCTAGTGGAGGTTTTGCAAACTGCAGCTTTAAAATCAAACCTTTAGTTTTTGTGCTGCAGTGATTTTATTCTGAAGACTTTTATTGTTTAAAAAAAAATCTAATCTGTTCCAGCAGGAGGAAATCTTGATTTTTTTTWATCTCTTTTCTCTCGGCTYGCAGGTTGAATGTAATCTTCAGCAGGTTTGATGAAGTCCAAAGATCCGGGAACATGATCTCGTCCTCCGGCTCAGGTGAGTCMCGGTCACCTGAGACACTCTTACCTGCAGATTTGTCCCACTCAGACGTCTGCCTGCAGTTTTGTTAGCCTCAGTGCTCTGAGAAGAGTCTTTTTTAGTGTCTGCAGAACAAAGAGGATTTAAGGACAGTGTTTGGTGGTCATGTGCTTCACGCTGATATCTGCCGTTAAATAGCAGCTTTCTTCGTTCAGGGCCTCGTCTTCATCACATGTCCTCTCAGCTTTTCTTTCTGCTTTAACTMTTTGTTTTTCTAATTATAAACCTGCTGTCGCTCGAGAAACACACATTTTTACTTATTTATTATTTAAAGAGTGCTATTTTGATTTGATGGAAGGTTGTTAAGTTAATGATGTGACTGACTGCTATGTGCTGCATGGAAACAGGAAATGACTGAATATCTAATAAGTCTGACAGTTTGGACAGTTTATTATTAATATATGATTTAAAATATTTTTCTACCTGAAACAGCTTCTGAGATTGTGAATGCATTACGACCGCATCATACTTACAGGAAGATACAGAGGCAGCAGCTCGGCTGTTAAACTGTGGCTAACGATGGTAAACGGTGGCTAACGATGGTAAACGGTGGCTAACGATGGTAAACGGTGGCTAACGATGGTAAACGGTGGCTAACGATGGTAAACGGTGGCTAAACCATGGCTAACGATGGTAAACAGTGGCTAACAATGGTAAACAGTGGCTACACCATGGCTAACGATGGTAAACCGTGGCTAAACCATGGCTAACAATGATAAACAGTGGCTAAACGGTGGCTAACAATGGTAAATGGTGGCTAACGATGGTAAACGGTGGCTAACGATGGTAAACAGTGGCTAACGATGGTAAACGGTGGCTAACAATAGTAAACGGTGGCTACACCATGGCTAACGATGGTAAACCATGGCTAAACCATGGCTAACAATGGTAAACCGTGGCTAAACCATGGCTAACAATGGTAAACCGTGGCTAAACGGTGGCTAACAATGGTAAATGGTGGCTAACGATGGTAAACGGTGGCTACACCGTGGCTAACGATGATAAACTGTGGCTAATGATGGTAAACGGTGGCTAACAATGGTAAACCGTGGCTAACGATGGTAAACCGTGGCTAACGATGGTAAACGGTGG
>NW_013952925.1:317662-322446 GCF_001266775.1 Austrofundulus limnaeus | reverse complement strand
GCCTCGCACTGATGACCTATCCACGTCATCATTTACCCAGAATGCTTTGTGTGGAAATAAAATGGCCCTGTCCGTGTTAAAATATATGTTTATCAAGTAAAGTCTGATGTTACAACTAATCGTGGATCCCTTTAAAGCCCTCCTGTCTCACTGAGGTTGAGGCTGTTTTTATTCTCTCAGGTTTTTTAGTGTCGTTTGTTTTCTTTAACTCTCTGGCYGTCTTGTTTTTGTTTCCTTCATCGTAACAAAGTGTGCACCTGCTGCTCATTAGTTAAATGTATGTAGAGGCAGGTTAGTGGTGACTCTGCAGATCCTGCTGTAGTTTCAGCACATTTATGTGTGTGTGAGTCCTGACACCCAGTGAACAGATCAGATATTACAGTCATGACTGCTGAATCATTTCAGAGCGTGCTCCAAACGACAGAGACTCCCTCTTTGTCTGAGAACRGTCAGTGTTTACAGCTCTGAATGAGCTGTGGGCTTTTATTTAAACAGCTCAGACCTTATTTTACATGTGTGACCTCACAACAGACTCCTCCCTGTTTTCATCAGGAGAGTCTTCACTACACACACACACACACACACACACACACACACACGCACACACACACACCGGCACACACCCTGTCTGTAAAAGCAGAGCGGTGCAGCAGACATGCTGAAGAAGCTGATGTGCCGGAGGATCTGTCCTCGTAAGAACAACTCGTCTTCCTCTCCTCTCCTCTAACCTGTTGCTTTTTCTCCATCTTGTTGTTGTTTCGTAGCCTGACAAACGTTGTTTATTGTGTTTGCTGCTCTGAGCTGTTCGGTCCTACACAGGCTCATGGAAACCTGCAGGATCTGAATGAGATTTATTAGATCCGTCTCAGGTTTACAGCAGATTTGAAGCTGCCTGGAGTCACGGTGGGCAGGCGATGCCTTCAGAGCAGATTAAAACCTGATGGATGAATGGATGAATGTGACAGCCTGAACTGGTTTTCCTCTGAGATGACTCAGAGAAGATGACAATGCGTTTCTTCCCCTCAGACTGTGATACGAACCAAGAACAAGGCGTTTATCTCCTGCTTCTCTTTGTTCTCCAGATAAGAACTTTGAGGATGAAGACTCGGTGGATGGAGGCAGGTCCTCCTCCTCCTCCTCCTCCAAAGCGCCCCCTGGTGGAAGGAGGACTGTGATGAGCTCCGTTAGAAGGCCCAGCTCTGCCTCTTCTACAAAGTCCACAGGTGAGGGAGCGGCCAGCTTGTTTATTTCAAAATAAAGTTCAGTTTTTAAAAGCCTGTTTCCTCCTGCAGGTAAAGAAGCAGCAGCTGGAGCCGTGGATGAAGAGGATTTTATTAAAGCCTTTGAAGACGTTCCTTCAGTCCAGGTGAGTTCAGGTGGATACAGTGTTTGTAATATTATTGTTTATCTTTTGTTTTATTTATTAGAGTTTCTCGTTGTGTAGGTCTACTCCAACAGAGAGCTGGAGGACCAGCTGACAAAGATCAGAGAAGTTCTGTCTGATGAGAAACACGACTGGGAGCACCGGGTGGTGGCTGTAAGGCTTTTATTTTGAAGTTTTTATTATTCCCAGAGTCCTGCAGAGAGTGGATCCTTATTCTCCTCCGTCTGCAGCTGAAGAAGATCCGTTCCCTCATGCTGGCCGGAGCCACGGATTACGAAGGTTTCCCTCAGCAGCTGAGGCTCCTGGAGGCCTCCTTCAAGCTGTCCGCTAAAGACCTGCGGTCTCAGGTGGTCCGCGAGGCCTGCATCACTCTGGGGTGAGACCACAAGGCGGGTTCATGAGACAGGATTTAGACTTTTACTCAGAATTACTTTTTTTTATCCAAGGCTAATTTCAAAAAACTTTTACAGAAACATGTTTATAAAACAAACTTTACGTGTTTATATCCTGTTTACTGTTTAAAAATATTCAAACTAAGAGATTTCTAATCAGCCCAAAAACTGATGAAGTTTTTAACATCTAATTAAGCTTTGTTCACCTGTAGCTTGTTTTGATCCTTTTACCTCTAAGTTGTTGTTTTTAGCCTCTGCTCTTCTCTTTTTAGCCTGTGTTACTCATTTTAATCTCCGTTTGACTCATTTAGCTGTTTTATTTACCTGTTTTAGCCTGTGTTATGCTCATTTTAGTTCATCTTTTTCTCATTTTAGCTCATGTTTTGCTCATTTTAGCCTCTATTCTGCTTATTTTAACTTCTGATTTAGTAATTTTAGCTTCATTCTTCTCATTTTAACCTATGTTGGACTCATTTTAGCTTCTGTTTTGCTCATTTTAGCCTCTATTCTTTACATTTTAGCCTATGTTTTATTCATTTTAGCCTCTATTCTGCTTATTTTAACTTTTGATTTAGTAATTTTAGCTTCATTACTCATTTTAGCCCATGTTGGACTCATTTTAGCCCATGTTTTATTCATTTTAGCTTCTGTTTTGCTCATTTTAGCCTGTATTCTGCACATTTTAGCCCATGTTTTATTCATTTTAGCTTCTGTTTTGCTCATTTTAGCCTGTATTCTGCACATTTTAGCCCATGTTTTATTCATTTTAGCCTTTATTCTGCTTATTTTAACTTCTGATTTAGTAATTTTAGCTCCATTCTACTCATTGTAGCCTCCGTTTTACTCGTTTTTAGGTTTTTTCTAATTTTAGCCTTTGTTCTGCTCATTGTAGCCTATGTTTGACTCATTTTAGTTTCTTTTTTGCTCATTTTAGCCTCTATTCTGCACATTAGAGCCTATGTTATTTTCATTTTAGTGTCGTTTTTGCTCATTTTAGCCTCTATTCTGCACATTTTAGCCTATGTTTTTTTCATTTTAGTTTCTTTTTTGCTCATTTTAGCCTCTATTCTGCACATTTTAGCCCATGTTTTACTCAGTTTTGCTCATTTAGCTGTTGTTCTGCCTGTTATAGYCTTCGTTTTGGTCATTTTAGCTTCTGTCTTGCTAATTTTAGATTTATTCTGCCCATTTTAGCTTCTGATTTGCTCATTTTTACCTGTATTCTGCACATTAGGCTGTTTTACTCATTTTAGCTTCTGTTTTGCTAACTTTAGCCTCCGTTTTACTCGTTTTAGCTTTTTTCTCATTTTAGCCTCTATTCTGCACATATTAGCCTATGTTTTACTGAATTATTTTGCTCATTTAGCTGTTGTTTTGCCTGTTATAGCTTTTGTTCTGCTAATTTTAGCTTCAGTTTAGCTTCTGGTCTTGTTTTAACCATAACTAAGTTTGAGGGTGTAAATTTCAGCTGACTGGTTTCTGTAAAATAAATTTCTCTATCAGAGCGTAGAGAAACGAGTTGTTTCTAAATGAAACTGAACGTTTTCATGAAACATTAATAGTTTGTGAGTTTTCTCCTGATTGATTGAAGGGTTTCTGAGCAGCGCTGACATTCAGCTGCATCCAGAACTGATTAGTTGTAGCTTTAAAAATAGTAWTTTTTTTTTCCTGGTCTTGACTTAATGAGAACCTCCTCAAACACGTCGAAGCGTCCATGGCCCAGCTTCTAATGATGAGCTGCAGTAAAGAGCAGGAGGAGATGAATGTTCCCTCCCATCAAAACCTGCAGTTAGTGAATGTAACCACTGCTGCCTGTAGGGTTGATAAACTGTGACTCTCTCTCTCTCAGATATCTGTCGTCCATTCTGAGGAACAAGTTCGACCACGCAGCAGAGAGCGTCATGCCCACTCTGCTCAACCTGGTGCCCAACAGTGCCAAAGTCATGGCCACGTCTGGAGTGGCCGCCATCCGCCTCATTCTGAGGGTGAGGCGGGGCTCTGACTCTGACCTGTTTCTGCTGTGAGCTTAATAAAATAACTGCGTGTTTGTGTGTCTCCTCCTCTCGCAGCACACACACTACCCTCGTCTCATTCCCATCATCACCAGTAACTGCACCTCTAAATCTGTAGCCGTCAGACGGTAAGAGCCTCTTCCACAGGACCCAGAACCTTTGTGAGGGTCTCTGAGGTGCTGATGTGTTGTGTGTCTGCTCTGCAGGCGCTGCTACGAGTTCCTGGACCTCATGTTGCAGGAGTGGCACACCAACACTCTGGAAAGGTGAGCTCTGCTTCCTCTGCAGAGAACACCTGTTACCTGTTCAGGACCGTTTCTGCAGTCAACAGGAACAGATTGTTATGGGACCAAAGAGCGGTCCTGTTGGAACACCATGTAGCTCAGGGTTAGGCTGCAGAAATGACTGCAAGTGAATGGAATACACAGTGTTAGTTTTTATATGTCATTTTAGCTTCTGTTCTGCTTATTTTAGCTTCTGTTTTTATGCTTTTACTTCTGTTTTTCTATTTTTACCTTTGCTAGCTCATTTTAGCCTCTGTTCTGCTTATTTTAGCTTCTGTTTTTATATTTTTACTTGCTAGCTTCTGTTTAGCTCATTTTAGTTTCTGTTTAGCTCATTTTAGTTTCTGTTTAGCTCATTTTAGCATCTATTTTTCACATTTTAGCTTCTGTTTTTATATTTTTACCTTTGCTAGCTCATTTTAGCCTCTGCTTAGCTCATTTTAGCTTCTGTTTTTATATTTTTACCTTTGCTAGCTCATTTTAGCCTCTGCTTAGCTCATTTTAGCTTCTGTTTTTATATTTTTACCTTTGCTAGCTCATTTTAGCCTCTGCTTAGCTCATTTTAGCTTCTGTTTTTATATTTTTACCTTTGCTAGCTCATTTTAGCCTCTGCTTAGCTCATTTTAGCTTCTGTTTTTATATTTTTACCTTTGCTAGCTCATTTTAGCCTCTGCTTAGCTCATTTTAGCTTCTGTTTTTATATTTTTACTTG
>NW_013952925.1:309000-311602 GCF_001266775.1 Austrofundulus limnaeus | reverse complement strand
GGCCAGGTCCATCGCCAGGAAGTATGTTTGTTGTTAAACAGCAGCCTCTGCAGGTCTGAAGCCTTCTGATGGTCCGTTTTATCTCCTGTCCAGGTGCTACTGGGGTTTCCACGGTCACTACAGCCGGGAGGCGGAGCTTCTGTTTCAGGCGCTGGAGTCCACCTATCAGAAGGCTCTGCAGTCGTACCTGAAGAGCTCAGATAGCGTGGTGTCCCTGCCTCAGTCCGACCGCTCGTCTTCGTCCTCACAGGAGAGTCTGAAGTAAGAGGCCTGCAGCGGCATGCTTTCTTTTTTTCTTTTTCTTTTTCCTAAAGCGCCACGCTTTCTGTGCTTTAAAACTTTATTTAAAGTGGAATAAATTCATTTGTTTTCCTCTGAAGCTACAGTTTTTGTTATAATTTACAGTTAAACTTCAAATAAATGATTAAAACTCTGATTTATTTAATTTAAAACAGAATAAATTCACTTTGTTTTCCTCTGAAGCTGCAGTTTTTGTTATAATTTACAGTTAAAGTTCAAATAAATGATTAAAACTGATTAATTGTATTTCAGTCGGCCGATGTCTGTGAAGAGCGTCATCGGGGGGAGCATATCGAGGAGTGAGTTTGTTTTATTCAGATCCTTTTCTTTCATTTATCAAACATTCAGCTGCTTCAGGACGTTTCAGCTGGGACTGTTGCTATTTCAGCAGGTTTTAAAATGTTGAGCTTTTTGATTTAAAATTAATTCAACATCAATAAAATCCTTTAAAACAGTCGAACGTTTTCTGTGATTTAAGCATTTTCTTCTGGTTTGGTTTTTAAAGTCTTTGTTCTAATTTTAGCTTATTTTTTCTCCTAAAATTAGCTTTTTTCTGCTCTTTAAGCTACTTTTCTGCTCTTTTTCAGCTTCTTTCTGCTAATTTAGAATTCTTTCAGCTGTTTTTTTGCAATTTAAGCTACTTTTTAGTTATTTTCAGCAAATCTTAGGCTTTTTCAGCTTAGTTTACCTTTTTGTAATATTTTAGCTACTTTCAGCTGAATAATTCAGCAAAGATATTCTCTTCTGTTTCTCTGTGCTAGATTCAGCTTTTTCAGACACTGTTTAGCTACTTTTGTGCTTTTTTAAACTTTTTTCGGTTATTTTAAAACAAAATTTAGCATCTTTTCTGTTTTTCTGCAGCCGTCTTTATTCGTTGATGTAATTTTCATTGAAATTTTCATTAAAGTGTTTTTTATTTGGATCACACCAGCTGGGACTGTGCAAAAGTTCTGATCCAGTCCTCAGTTCTTTGCTTTGCTGTCAGTGGTCCAGACTTTCAGGCTGTGTTTTTGTAGCCTTCGGCTGTTTTTAGGCTCGGTTCAGCCGCTAACGATCGGCTGTTTAATGAAAGCTGATAAAGCAGCAGCTCAGGTCTGTTTGTCTKCAGCTCCTGGGAAGCTGGTGGGCTCCAGGGTCTCGTCAGGCTCGCTCCAGCGGTCCCGCAGCGACATCGACGTGAACGCCGCCTCCAGCGCCAAGTCTCGTCTGTCCTCCGTCCCCGCCTCCTCGCCGTTCAGCTCTGCGGCCACCCTCCCCCCGGGATCCTACGCCTCCTTAGGTGAGTCTTTATTTTTACTCAACTCATTTATTTATTACAAGTTTATCTCAGAACTAGAAACTAATGACTAAAACTACTTTTATGAAGATAATGAGTCTAAAGCAGCTGTTTCTGTTATCAGAGTTTATTAATGTCTCTGGTTTCCTCATGTCATCCTTTATGAAATATGAGGCCATTTTCTGGAGCTCAGTGGCTTTTCTGTGCCTGACTTGGATTATTAATGAGTCCTGATGTAGTTATTAGACTGCTCTGTCGACAGGAACTCTCTAAAGTCCACACTGACACATCTGAGCGTTTGAYAAATAGACCTGATGAGCCTGAGTGGAGGGGGCGGAGCTAAAAGTTTCCTGCGGCCCTGCGTTGGGTGGATAACTAACGATGAGCCGTTAGCTCGGCYGCTCGCTCTTCTTCCTGCTGCCACTAATCTGTCACTCTGCCTCTTCTCCCACTCTCTGCTGCGCTGACTTTCTTAAATAAAGACGGCGCTCCTGGTAAAAGCGATGGTAAGGATTGTGTGTCTGTGTGCAGAGGCGCGGCTCGTGTTTGTCGGACATGTTTGCGTCTTCTTCTCCACAGTCGTGTCAGTCACTCTGCATGAACTGTCTGCATGGTTTCCTCCTCTGTAGCTTGTCGTCCTGCCAACAGTTTCACACTGTGAAGCTCCTCAAACCTCTGCAGTCACATTAGACCAGGGCTGCACCATGTTGTGATTTAACATGCAATTATTTTTTAACAACTTCTCAAGTATTTTACAACAAACAGAAGCAATAAATAATCTGTTTTATAATAAAATCAGATTTATTTAAAGCACAGATCACAATAAAGCTAACAAATCTGTGGCTTTACCTTTTCACCTTTGCTAATTTTTCTTGTTTCATGAAGCAGGATATACATATTTTTTATTTTTATTTATTAATTTAATTAAAAAAATAAAATAAAACACATTACATACAGCAAAAAAAAAATTACAAATCAAACAAAATGAAAGGGAGCAGAAGAAAAAAAATATAATATCTGCTCTTA
>NW_013952925.1:304278-306900 GCF_001266775.1 Austrofundulus limnaeus | reverse complement strand
CTCTGGAAAGCCTCGATAAAAGACGCCGACGTCTCCTCTGATGACGAGCGCTAGTGTCGTGGTAGCAACATGCCATGTGTTTACATCCATCGCTGCCATGTAATGACTTATGAGAACAAACGTATTCACGTGACTTTAATAACATTTATTACTTAATGGAAACACTGCAGTTGTGAAACTGTGTTTTTTCACATTAACAGAATATCAACAAAGTTTTGTGCACATTTACAATGGAAACGCTGCTACTGTCTCTAATGGACAACACTGCTCCGCTCGGCTCACTCCAGGTCACGTGACCAGTCAAATCACAGCCAGTGCAGTTAGAAAATCTTGTTTTAACATATCGCGAGATTATCACAAATGCAATTAATCGTTCAGCCCTGCATTAGACAACATAAAAACTGAATGCAAAGCAACAAAAGTCTTCAAATGACCTGTTTTTCATTCTATTCATACTACAGATTCCATTTTCCCACAATAGCTCAGTTATCACTACAACAATCTGACTGGTTGTACTTCAACTGTTTAACTGATAAGAACATAAATCACCACTTTCATTTTTAGCTTGTTGGAACATTTCTTATCAGCGGCAGTGTTTTTCAGGGACTTTTCCTGTCAGGTTATGTAACCGCCTGCTTCAGATGTTCAAGGTGAGCAGGCGTTCTGTCCCTGACTTATCGTAAAGTCAACCTGCAGACTTTCCGCTCGCTGCAGCCTTTTTGTGATCAGGCACAAGCAACGGGTTTAAAAGCTCACCTATCAGAATAAAACCGGAGGACTTTTTGAAATCTGAAGCATTTCTTACACAAATATTGTCTTATTAAAAAATAAAGCATCGTATGTGGGTGTGATTAAAGTTCATTGTCCTCCCTGACTTGTGTCCTTTGTCTCATATTGATCTGAAGACTCATGTTTGACACAATTATTGTCACAGATTCTTTTTATTGTGTGAACAACTTTATCATTTAGTTAAAATATAAATGAACAGTTTTTAGTCTAAGCTGTCTCAAACTAACAAATGTTAGATTATATTTAGTCTAAAAATGGAACAAAAGATTCAGTTTTTATTTTAAAAAGCAGTTTTTGCACCGTTAGCTTTAGTTAATTGACACCTTTTAGCATAAAACTCGTCTTTTAGCTTGGTGCTACTGTTGGTTTGCTTCAGTAAGCCTTTAAAATATTACATTTAAAGTTTAATCTCAGACAGCAGAACTTCTTTTTAAACATTGTTAGCTTAAGGATCAGACACTAGTAGCATAAAGCTAGCCTTTTAGCTAATGGTTTGTCAGGTATTGATGTTTGAACTGGAATTAGCATAAAGCTAGCCTTTTAGTTAATAGTTTGGTATTGATGTTTATTGAACTGAAACTTAGCATAAAGCTAGCCTTTTAGCTAATAGTTTGGTATTGATGTTTATTGAACTAGAACTTAGCATAAAGCTAGCCTTTTAGCTAATTGTTTGGTATTGATGCTGTTTGAACTGGAATTAGCTTAAAGCTAGCCTTTTAGCTAATTGTTTGGTATTGATGTTTACTGAACTGGAACTTAGCATAAAGCTAGCCTTTTAGCTAATAGTTTGGTATTGATGCTGTTTGAACGGAAACTTAGCTTAGTTTGACATGAAGCTAACCAGTTAGCTAAGTTTTTTGTTATAAATCTTAAAAACGTAGATTTTGATGACACTATAAAGTGTAGAACATGATTTGTTCAAAATAAATCTAGAATTTAATCTTTTTGTCTCAAGTTTGTCCGTCCCTATGTTTTCAGAAGACTCTGTCCTCTCATTCAGTTTCCTGAGATTTGTTTTTCTTTCCCAGCATCTGGATACAGTAGAAACAGTAATTTTTAATCAGTTTGTTTGTGTCTCAGGACGTGTTCGCACCAGGAGACAAAGCTCAGGCAGTGTGGGCGGAGCTAGCTCATCGGTGGTGGACAGCAGGGGACGAAGTCGAGCCAAAGTCGTCTCCCAATCTCAGCGTACGTGCTCACATTTTTATAACGAGATATATAACGTCTGAATTATTTGTGAAATCATTTTGACTCAAACAACTCTCTTTAAAATCACTTCCTGTTTTTTTAATATTGTTTTAAAATCACTTCCTTTCTCTTGAATCTTGTTTTAAAATCACTTCCTGTCTCTGGGATCTTGTTTTAAAAGCACTTCCTTTCTCTTGAATTTTGTTTTAAAATCACTTCCTTTCTCTTGAATCTTGTTTTAAAATCACTTCCTGTCTCTTGAATTTTGTTTTAAAATCTCTTCCTGTCTCTTGAATCTTGTTTTAAAATCACTTCCTGTCTCTTGAATCTTGTTTTAAATCCACTTCCTGTATCTTGAATCTTGTTTTAGAATCACGTCCTGTCTCTAGAATATTGTTTTAGAATCACTTCCTGTCTCTAGAATATTGTTTTAGAATCACTTCCTGTCTCTAGAATATTGTTTTAGAATCACTTCCTGTCTCTGGGATCTTGTTTTAGAATCACTTCCTGTCTCTGGGATCTTGTTTTAGAATCACTTCCTGTCTCTGGGATCTTGTTTTAAAATCACTTCCTGTCTCTGGGATCTTGTTTTAAAATCACTTCCTGTCTCTGGGATCTTGTTTTAAAATCACTTCCTGTCTCTGG
>NW_013952925.1:288371-303220 GCF_001266775.1 Austrofundulus limnaeus | reverse complement strand
CTGTCTCTAGAATATTGTTTTAAAATCACTTCCTGTCTCTTGAATCTTGTTTTAGAATCACTTCCTGTCTCTTGAATCTTGTTTTAGAATCACTTCCTGTCTCTTGAATCTTGTTTTAGAATCACTTCCTGTCTCTTGAGTCTTGTTTTAAATCTCTTCCTGTCTCTTGAATCTTGTTTTAGAATCACTTCCTGTCTCTTGAATCTTGTTTTAGAATCACTTCCTGTCTCTTGAATCTTGTTTTAGAATCACTTCCTGTCTCTTGAATCTTGTTTTAAAATCACTTCCTGTCTCTTGACTCTTGTTTTATGTGTCTTCGTGCATGCTCAGTGCTCCATAAACATGAGTTTTAGTCTTTTTTATTACGATCTCAGTGTTTTACCCAGCACACACAACCAGAGTGCATGCTGGGTAAAACACTGCCAGTAAACAGAATTCGCTCCTTCTCATTTTGACTGTTCTCAATCTCCACCTTGCCCCGCCTTTTTGCCTCCATCTCCCAGGATCCAGATCAGCCAATCCCATCAGTGGTAAGGCCTCAGCTTCATCCAATCACAAGCCAGACTCCACCCCCTCCAAAACTCTGCATGTCTTCCTGTTTTTGTAGATTTTTGTTTCAGCCTCTTCGTTTCAGTTTCAGATTATTTTCCCTGCAGCTGATTGGATCCAATCTGTTGTTTGTTGTTGTTTTTGTGCGTCCTCACCGGTGTCACAGCACAGTTACATCACAGATCCATCCCCTCGCTCCACACCTGTCCACTGTCACCAGGTGTTTGCTTACAGAAAGGAGGGGTTTTTTTGATTCGTCGTGTTTCTCTCCCTCAGCCGGCAGTCGCTCCAGTTCTCCGGGCAAGCTGCTGGGTCAGAGCGGCTACGGTCGCATCCCTCGAGCCACGGCCTCGGCCTCCAGCACGCCGGCTGACAAACGCAGCCGAATCCCTCGCAGCCAGGGCTGCAGCCGGGAGACCAGCCCCAACCGGATGGGCCTGGGTAAGACCAGAACACGCTGAGGATGGTTTTATACGAGCGATTGATGTAGCGTAACGTATGGTCAGGGTTAACTCAGATAAAACCCAATCTAACCTGGTGAATCAGCCCCGTGTTCCTGCAGGTGTGTAAATCATCATGTTTCACACAAACACATGAACTGATAAGACAAACTGGACTCTCCTATCTTCTGATAAAAACACAAGTGTTGTTTCTCTTTGTGCTTTGAAACACCGTTCAGCTCAGACTTCCTGTTCTGATGAGTTTCTGTCAGGTTAGACTCAATGTCGATGGAGGAGGTGTTTTATTTTTTATTAAAGTTAGCCGCTTGTTAAGGTTTATTTAATAAAGAGAGGATATTTTTTAGTTTTTATGTGTTAAATTAGTGTTAAAGATGAAGGAAACGGAGATGCCTTGTGTATGTGTGTGTGTACTCGTGTGTAGTGTTTGTTATAAGTTTGCACTAATATTTCTGATCAGTTTCTTTAACTCACACTTTGCTTAAAACAGAGCACCTTGTGTCTCCATTACTCTTTTTATTTTAGATTATTTTCAGATTCATAATTTTAACCTTTGCAGCTTYGGTCACTTTGTACCCAGAGCTTTTATGTGTGGAAAGAAGCTGTCTGCCACAGGGCTCTGAGGACCTGATTTCATCTGTTTTGTACCCACTTAGTTATGTATCTAATGGAGTTCACTTTTGAAATGAAGACTGGCAGATCTGGACCAGTTTCAGGTCTGGACTTTAGCATCTTTAGCGCCAGATGATTTCTGAAAAATCTTAGAGCCCAAAACTAACATCTCTGTTCATATCAGGCATAAAGGTCCTGAATTAATTTATTTGTTTAACTTAAAGGGTTAGGTTGAGTTTTCTCCATACTTCCTCTGCTTCAGTCTCAGCTGGGTACAAAAAGGCCAGTTCTGGGTTTAATATGGCATGTTCTGATTACAAAAAAAATGGTTCTGGGTACAAAAAGACGTGATGGGTACAAAAGGCAGATCCTGGGTACAATATGGCAGGTTATGGGTACAAAAAGACAGGTTATGGGTACAAAAAGACAGGTTATGGGTACAAAAAGGCAGGTTATGTGTACAATATGGCAGGTTATGGGTACAAAAAGACAGGTTATGGGTACAAAAAGACAGGTTATGGGTACAAAAAGGCAGGTTATGGGTACAATATGGCAGGTTATGGGTACAATATGGCAGGTTATGGGTACAAAAAGGCAGGTTATGGGTACAAAAAAGCAGAGTTATGTGTACAAAAGAGCAGGTTCTGGGTGCAAAAAGACAGATACTGGGTACAAAAGGGTGGGTTCACTCTGTGCCTTATTAGTACTTTAACCTAAGAGTTTATCTGAATATTTTGTAAGTTTTCTTCTCATACTAAGACAGTTTTTATCAAACTAGCTGTGAGTCTAAGGTATTCACACAGCAACATACTGTATGTTAAACAGAGCTCCAGCTGAGTGCAGTCTTTGGGTTTATCGAACACTAAATCCTCTCTGAACCAGACGTAGAGGTTTCTAGTTTGAAGCATGGTTCTGTCTCTGCTCACTCATCTCTGCCCCCCATCCTCTCATACCTAACTTGTTGTCCTGACAGCCAGCCTGTGTGGTAAACCTCTTCTCCCTGCTGCTCTTTCCTACCGCACGCTAGCCCGGAGCCGCATTCCCCGTCTCAGCATGAGTCAGGGCTGCAGTCGCGACACGAGTCGCGAGAGCAGTCGTGACACCAGCCCGGCTCGGGGCTTCGCTCCTCTGGGTGAGTACGGCCCCAGACATCTGCAGAAATGTGTCTCCCAGCGAGCTCCCCGACTGGACGGTCTGTAAGACGCTGACTCCAGCTTGCAGCCCTCCTCTGGGTGCAGTCATGGTAGAATCATGTGCTGAAGAGTTTACACGACAGGAGAGCATGAAAATGATCTGTTGGGTTCTGTCGTTTTAACAAAATAAATCCAAATGTACAGATTCTTTAAAAAGTTCTGGGTCAACCAGGAGCTGCTGAAGAACTGATCCTCATCAGTGGGACCATCAATGAGCTGCTGGGAAGGGTCAAAGGTCATTTAGAGCAGGGGCTCTTAACCTTTTGGACCTCGGGGCCCAATTTGTTGAACATAAAGAGACATGAGACCCAGTTAGACATTACCATACAGATCAAAATGATAATTATAATAAATCTTGGTTTAATTTATATTGTATTTGCATTATAACTAAATTAAATACACTTACAGTTTAAAAGTAAAACTCCTGTCAAATAATCACAAGACATGATTATAACAAACATTTTTATATTGTAACCTGACCATAACGGTCAACAGACCACTCAGGCTTATCAACACAAAAATATATATTTTTAACATAAACAATAAGAAAAATAGCCAATTCAGTAAATAAAATTGGCATAAAATAAGTACATTCAAAATGTTCAATGTTCAATGTTTCAAATAAAAAAAACCTGTAAAAATTAATTTGATAAAGTACAAATGAAAATAAAGCCTTTTTAAACTTTTGAATGGTAGAACCAGAAGCTGCTCTTCATATTAGTGACAAACAGTAACAGTAACAGCTTTTTGACAAGTTTAAAGTTTCTTTAAAACACATTCAAAATGTTTAAAATAAAACTACAAAAATTAATTTAAAGTGCAAATTAAAATATAGTTGTACCTGCAACTGTATTTGATAATGTTTTGGACTTCTAAAATACTTCATGGTAAAAAAAGAAGCTGCTCTTCATATTAGTGACAAACTTTGGTCTTTTTTGATGGGTTACCTTTATTTTTGTTTCTACTTTTAATTTAAAATAAGTTTCCATTCTCAGCAGGTTTCTAAGGTTCTTCTTCTACATATTAAAAAGTTGTAAAACATCTGAGTGGTGCACTACTGCTACTAGTGGTGAGAAAGTGTATTACACCTTATTTAAAATCAATGTGGTCCCACGGCCCTCTGCGGCCCAAAGTTAAAAACTGTTCTTTTGAGGCCCTCAAGGTGGCGCTCGTGGCCCACGGGTTAAAAATCTCTGATTTAGAGTCCATCGGTCTTCACCCTGAAGGGCAGACTGTGCAGTGAGCTCTGTCTCTACAGACCTCAGTCAGCATGGTCCAATCAGAGTCCAGAACCTCCACCTGCTGAAGGAGTTTCTACAAGCTGCTGGACCATGATCTGGACTGTGAAACACTTTATTTTAAAACCTCCTGACGTGTAAAACCTTCAAATAAAACTCTAAAGTACTTGATTTTTACCATGACTCAACCTGTGCAGCTTTTTAATGTTTCTCTGCATGAACTAATTCTGTTTCTGAATCAATCACAGCATCTTTACTGAACGTTTTATAAATGTCAGAAATAAAAACAGTTCTTGTATTGTAGTTCTGCTTTAAACAGGAGATATTTAGTAGTTTTAGAGAGAAAAATGATGAATTTTAATAAGAAGATGATCTAGAGGAGAACTAACCCCTCCCCCCCCCTGCAGCTTCACGGCGTCACTCCCGTTCAACCAGCGCTCTGTCCACAGCAGAACCTCACGGCCAGTCAGGTGACCTGCATGACCGAGCCCCGCCCCCTTCCACCCAAAACTCCCCGCCCACCTCCGTTTCATCAGTTTCTTTGTTTTTGGGGCGATACCAGTCTGCCTCATCATCATCATCATCATCATCATTTATATTCACTCCTGAGTTTTAAATGTTTTAGTCTTTAAATTAAGATAAAAACAAGCTGAAGCAGTTTACTGGTTTTATTCAGTTTCTTTTCGACCAGTTGTCCCATTTTCTGTTTTTATTTTCCTGACGATGATTTTCTTACAGCGTTTCAGGATCTTTGTTTATTTGAGCTCATCACTCAGTAGTTTCAGTGCATGTTAGAGTTTCATCGTTGGGCCTTTTWATCTGATTTTTGGGTTTTTCTTCCTTTTGGCGGTGGGTGAAAATCACTTTTTCTGATGTTTAAATTAGTCACACTGATTAATCTGTAAGTTTCAGGATTTCCGTTCTGTTTTCAGATCGTTACGGTTTGATTCACCAAGCGAGGATCTCTGCGTCGGTCAACGCCATGAGGGTCCTGAACACCGGCACCGAGGTGGAGGCGGCGGTGGCCGACGCTCTGGTGAGTTTTTTTAAAGAACCAGTTTTATTAAATGTTCTGATTACGAGCAGCGAGAATCACAAATCAAAGAAATATCCTTTGCTTCTGAACAGGAAATAAATTCATAAAAACGCGTTAAGAAATGTTTTGTTTGCTTGTGTCTGAATAATAAAATGTTAAAAGGATATTTTAACGTTTTTTTTGTCTTAGCTGTTGTGGAAATAAAGTTTAATTCTCAGATCTTTAAACAAATTATGTCTGAAGATTTTTCTGGCCTTTTGTGATTTGTAAATTTTACGGTGCTATAAATGCTAAATTGTTGTAGAAGTGCTAAAGCTAGCTGCTGCTGCCAGTAGTTGTTCTGTAAATGAAGAACCTGATATTTCTTGAGGGTAATTACATTTAGCTGTGTTGTAAATGTTTTATTTTGGCAGCGATCCTCTTCAGACTAGCCGTTAGCTCCTCCCGCTGGTCAGAATTAAACTGTTTCTTCAACAGATCTGTCTACAGGTCATTTATGATTAAACGTCTGTTTCCTCCTGTAAATATGGGCTCTCTCCTCTTTCCTCTGGGTTTTTGTTGCTTTTCCAGCTGTTAGGAGACTCCCGGAACAAGGTAGTCTGATTTTACACCCAGTTTGTGTGTCTGTGGCCTTCACACTAATCCAGGAAACATTTTGCTGCTTTGCTCCTGTCGGCTCGTGACGCTCCTCCGTTTCTTTAATTTGTTTTATTCTTTCATTGTTTGCTGTTTGTTCATCTTGTTTTCATACGTGAGATTAAAGCCACTCCTCTGTTTGACACGCTTCCCTTCACTTTTTCATTCTGTTGTCCACATTGCTTAACTTGCACTGCCTGAATGGCTTTTATTTTAAAAGGTTTTGTCGTTTTAACCTAATGGTAGCATTAAAAGGAAAGCTGCATGCTGTTAACCTCTTCTTCACGACGGAGCAGATTTAAATTTTGCCGATGCTCACCGGCGTCGTGCTCTGTTTCCTCTCAGAGGAAGCCGTTGAGGCGGCGGTACGAGTCTCCCGGGATGTATTCCGACGACGACGCCAACAGCGACGCCTCCAGCGCCTGCTCGGAGCGCTCGTACAGCTCACGCAACGGGGGCGTCCCTCACTACCTGCGCCAGACGGAGGACGTGGCCGAGGTCCTGAACCACTGCGCCAGCTCCAACTGGTCCGAGAGGAAGGAGGGCCTACTGGGGCTCCAGAACCTGCTCAAGAGCCAAAGAATACTCAGGTGAGTCTGAGGAGGAACCAGGACCTCTTTCAAGAAACTACAAATTATGAACTAGAGGCAGGTTGTATAAAAGTCTCAGCAGCAGCCAGATTTTCTTGAAAAAAGAAATTAAAAACAATTATTATTCATCAGTTCAAATATCTGTTTGTTTCTTGCAGCCGAGTGGAACTGAAGAGACTCTGTGAGATTTTCACGAGGATGTTTGCAGATCCACACAGTAAGGTATAAAATATTAACCCTTTGAACTAAAGCAGAGCTGATTTAAAGTGACTGCATGGTATCCAGATGTGATTTATGTGGAACTAATGTAGTGTCCTTTGTTGCATGGCCTGCCTTGTTTGGATTTAACAACAGAGAGTAAGTTTGATCTCAGTCCGTTCTCTTTCTCATCGAGCCGTGGTCACGTTCTGACGGCTGTGAACTTGTTCCCAGGTGTTCAGCATGTTCCTGGAGACTCTCGTGGACTTCGTCACAGTCCACAGGGAGGACCTGCAGGACTGGCTGTTCGTCCTGCTCACCCAAYTGCTGAAGAAAATGGGTGCAGACCTACTCGGGTCAGTCCAGGCCAAAGTCCAGAAGGCCCTGGATATCACCAGGTCTGTAGTTAAATGTGATTCTTAGGTTGCTATATGATGGATGTATGATGTTGCTTGGTATAAAACTAAGACTGAAAGAGTTTGGAGGATCAAACGCAATGATAAAGAAACATTTTGGTTTTTACATTAAATCTTGAGGAAGTATGTTTAGATCTGTAGGTTTTATAGTCAAGTGCAGTCGAGTGTCATCTGCATAGAGGTTGTACTGTGAAGCAGAGGTCCATATAGTAGTACTTTAAAAATAAGTAAAAGTAAAATTACTTGAACAGAAAAGGACTTTGGTAAAAAATAAATTTCACTGATGAGAAAACTACTCATGTAAAAGTCTTAAAACTGTTCACAAAAATTGGGAAGGTAAAAGTAGAAGTACTTTTACACACTCTCTAATAAATAAACTGTTGAATTTACTGAACCAAACTGGTTCCACCAAGCCAGGTTGAGTAAATTGAGCAATATATTTATATTGTTTGCTCACTTTACTCAACTAGGCTTAGTGCAGCCAGTTGACATGACTTTGTTGAGTAAATTCAACACTTCATTTTTTAGAGTGCAGAAACATATTTCATGATGAGTTTGAACATATTTAATTTTGTAATGAGTTACTAGATGTTACATTTTTAAGTAAAGAGGTAAAACTATCATTTTTAGCTTTGAAATGTAACAAAATAAAAGTAAAAGTAGCTATTTAAAAAAAATAAAAGGTAAAATTACAAATCCTCAAAAAACTACTTAAGTACTGTAACAAAGTAAATATACTTAGTCACAGTAAACCTCTGGAAGCAGAAGCAGGTTATTTGAAAAAGAATGGGACTGAGGTCTCAACCTTGTGGTACACCTGCAGGACTGTTAGGAGCTGAAGTAATACGAGTGATGACAAAGGTTCTGTTTGTCAACGTGAATAAATTAATTATTGTAAAACAAATATAAAGAAACAGAAATGCTTGTAATTCAATAAACTTAAGTGTAAAATACTCAACTTTTATGAAAATTTTTGTGATCTCTTTCTGCACACATAATAAAAACTCATTTAAAAGTTTTAATAAAGCAACATTTTCTTTGTTTCAGGGAATCCTTTCCCTTTGACCAGCAGTTTAACATTTTGATGAGGTTTATTGTGGACCAGACTCAGACACCAAACCTTAAGGTAAAAAAATATAAATGTTTATTTATTTTAGTTGATTTTGTTGGTCAGATACTCTAACAGCAGGAACTTGACTCCTCAGGTGAAAGTGGCTATTTTAAAGTACATCGAGACTCTGGCCCGGCAGATGGATCCAGCAGACTTTGTTAACTCCAGCGAGACTCGACTCGCGGTGTCCCGGATCATTACTTGGACCACGGAACCCAAAAGTTCTGAYGTCAGGAAGGTGAGACAGAGCTGTTTGTGCCTACGCAAATTCAAATTATTTTAATTTTTCTGTTTGAGCGAATAAAAATATAAATTCTATGTTTTACATTTAGTGAGATGATTTAAAGGTAACATAAAAATAAGGAAATTTGTGTTTGGTCTAGTACCAACCAGGAAGCCAGTGTAGCGACCCCTTACAGCACCCATCAATGCACGTCAGACTTAAACACTTGCAAGATGCTTAGAGAAAACTTCTGAAGAACGCAAAGCTTCCTACAACCAGAGAGCCTCGCATGGGGCGCCACATCGCGTAACAGATGTAAGCGAGGAAAATAAGGTTGAAATGTTTTCTCCACTCGGCTACACTTCATTTGGCACTTGTTAAAATCAGTTTACACCATTTACTAGTTTGTTTTTTCACCCTTCTATAATCAGACTCAACAGCTGAAGCTGAGTTAGTATCACAATATCTATTACAGCATAAAGAGGAAACTTTATTTCCTTTTTAAAGTTTTATTACAAAAATAGCTGAAATATTAAAATTAATGACAATAAAACTTTGACAACACAGATTATAAAGGACAATAAATTAAAAAAAATAGTTTTAATAATAAGTAATAATAAACAATGTGATTGGTTGGATTGACTAGTTTGGGTGGGGTTTGAAGAAGCGGTTCAGTTGGATGAATGCCGGGCAGCTGGAGGGAAGTGTAACAGTTCAGATTACTAATTTTGAATCCATCCATTATCTATACCTGCTTATTTCTTCAGGGTCACGGGGGTCACTGGTGCCCATATCCAGCAGTCACAGTGCAAGGGGCAGGGTACACCCTGGACAGGTCTCCAGTCCATCACAGGGCCACACATAGAGACAAACGAGACAGACAACCATTCACTCTCTCACTCACACAATTTAGAGTTATCATATAACCTAACAGTCATGTTTTTGGAAGCCGGAGTACCCGGAAAGAACCCACACTAATTCTGATTATAAAATTAATTGTGATCATAACTCAAGACAGGAAGTTTAAAAATCATATTTACATGTTCACAATTAACTTCCTCCACAACTCTATCCAACCAATCACAGTTTACCTAAACCACGCCCACACCCATGAAACTCCCATTTAGTGACTGCAGAGACCCCCTTCAACAAAATTTAGATTCTTTTTTTGAAAAATAATCAACCAAACATAAATTTCCTTCTGTTTTGTGACCTGCCTCAGTGATTGATTTAAAAAAACTTTGTTGACAGAACCATCATTATAATTATTTACCTGTATTTAAGCAGGAGATGACAGATCTCTTTTGCCAGAGAGCCTGAAGGCAGCCTGATGTGCATATTTTTGTTCAAATCAAACATTTTCCTGACTCTTGTTGATTAATTTGAGCGGTAACGTGAGGAACGCCTCCTCTTCTTGGCTTTGTGCTGTTTGTGGAGCAGGAGTTTGATAAAAGCTTCTCTCGGTGTGGACGGCCCATTATCTGCCTGACGCAGGCAACGTGTTCTGGCCCTGTTTGTTTTTCCACTGCTGTGCCACCAGATGAAACCCTCAGCCAGTGTCAAATCAGGGCCTGCAGGCCCGCTGTAAATACACCTGATCCATGTTATAACTCCGCCCYCTTCTGCCTTACGATGTGCCCCAGACCCTTCATAGCTGGGTGAGCGAGGAGCTAGCTGGCAGGTCCAGCTCCGCGGCCCTCCTGTCCACCGAGGGCAACCAGGAGGAGAGGTGTAAGCAGGTAGAGCCCGCTCCGAGAGCCAATCACAACACAACAAGCACGCAATGCTCACCTGCCCAGTGCCTAATCCCCCACCGTCACTCAGCATCTGTTCTGCAGCTGTAATAACTCAAAAGAATCTGTTTAACCTGAGAGGTTCCATGTTAGCTTGTTGTTATGAATATCTTTAGTTTCACTGCTCGACACTGATGAATGCTGTTCATTTGACTGCCTGTTTTACTCACACTAACCAACAAACCTGCATGTTGTTCTGTTTTCTACCAAACAGAAGCTCAACTTCAGGTTTTCTGACAGGTTTTCATGATGAAAGCAGGATTTTTATCAAATGATTTTCACCTCTAAATTCAGCCTGAGAAGCAGCTCAGAGAAGAACGCTTCAACAGATATGAAACATTATTCAACAAATAAAACAGGAAGTAAATCAGGTTTTTTATTCTTTCGAGAATAAACAATCAGTTTTAGTTCTAACTAGGGCTGCAACTAATGATTAGTTTAATAATTGATTAATCTGTTGATTATTTTTTCGATTAATCGTCCAAATCCTTAAAACGCTTAATTACATAAATATGAGTAGATAGAAATTAATTTCATTCCTGTATAAAATAGGGATACAAGTTATCGATTAATGTATTAATCTGAAGATGATTTATCATATACACTGACTAACAATTAATTGATAAGCTGCCATTTTCTTAAAAATCTGAGTTTTCTCGAATCAAGAGGATCTTTTCATAACATGAAGGTTTTTTTTTTATAATTTCCTGAATTAAAAAACAGAAGCACATTTTGCCAGCTGTATTAAATACTGACTGAAAAAATATGTGTATTTCTCATACATGAAACTTAACAGAAATTTAATAGGTTGCTGAATGAGGAAAATAGATTAAAATAATATAATATGATTTTTAGCTGTATTATATTATTATTAGTATATATTATTAATTTATTATAATTCGAATTTATTTACATTTAGCATTTATGATTTTTCTCTAATTCTTTACTTTTTGCTTCCTTCTTGTTGGTTCTGTCTGACTGAAACGGTGTTCTATGACCCAGTGAGCGGTTCTTCCTAAACGTTATTCACGTCAGCCAGCATTGACAACGCTCTGCGGGTGACGTAAACGGCTCCGACATGGCGAGGGATGTATAAATCACGCAACACAACAAATCGATAATGAAATTCATTGCCAACACTTTTAATAATCGATTTTTATTGATTTTATCGATTCATTGTTGCAGCCCTAGTTGTAATTACAGAAAACTGTTAATTGAATTTATTAATTTATATTTTTCTTTTGTCCAACGTTTGTTTCTTTCTGCAGACTCCTTTAATCTGAACTCACCTGCATGTTGCAACAAAAACATCTCAAAGTTTTTGAAGCTCTTCTTCAGTTTCTGCTGAATTCATCCTTGATCTCTTTGATCTTTTTGTTTGTTCAGGAGAACCGGTGCCGTTAGCTGAGCGAATGGACCGCCGGTTCTCTGGTGTCAGGGTTCTGAGAGCTTTTGTTAGCAGGAATGTTTTATTTTGAAAAGCCAGCGAGAGGTTCCTCTGAACCCGGGCGACCTGACTGAGCGGTTCTGCTGCTGTGCCCGCAGGCAGCCCAGGTGGTTCTGATCGCCCTGTTTGAGCTGAACACGCCCGAGTTCACCATGCTGCTGGGAGCCCTCCCCAAGACCTTCCAGGACGGCGCCACCAAGCTGCTCCACAGCCACCTGAAGAACTCCAGCAACACCAGCAGCAACGTGGTGAGCCTGCAGCCCCGTCTCCGCCCAGCAGAACCACAGAACCCTCGGGTCGGACCGGTCCTAACGCAGATTCCTTCTGTTCCAGGGGTCTCCCAGCAACACCATCGGCCGGACGCCACCACGCCACGCCCCCAGCAGGACCAGCCCCCTCACCTCGCCCACGAACTGTTCCCATGGGGGGCTTTCACCCAGGTACGAAAACCAGAACCGGCTCTGATCCGACTGGATTAACCAGGAGGTTCTGATCTGAACTAACAACTAACCCGCTCCTCTCACAGCTTCCAGCAACATGATTTTAACATGAGTTTAACAACTCCATCAATAACTAGTCTGTTGGAACCATTTCAGGTCGGGTCCGCCAGGTTCTGAGAATATGTTCTGATGATGAGGAACACCAGGTGATGAAGAGTGTCAGGCGTTAGTTCTGTTTCATCCCTACTGACCGCCAGAGGCGGTGCTTCAAGCACTGAATGATCATTYTTGTGCAGGTCGAGAATTAATACCAACAAAGTCACCTGTGACCTGCTGGTGACCCACATGACTCTATAAAGTCACGGGATGCCCGGCGCTCAATCCCTTTCTTCTCACGTGCAGGTACTGAGTGCAGGTGGTTGTGCTAAGCTAAGCTTTTGCAATTACCAGTACTAATTTATTACTTGATGCCAGAAGCCTCGTGACCATTTGTTGTGTTTTTAAACGAGTTTTAAAAACAGAAAGGGTTGGCGCCTGCCTGACTTTCAGTGGCAGCTCGGTCTGTAATTTAGGAGCCAAACGCTCTGTTTCCACTGGATTTATAAAGTCTTTGGGATGATCTAAGAGCATGCAATGTCTGTCATATAAAGGTGAAGCAGTTCAGAAAGATAACAAGGGCTAAGACCATTAAGAGACTTAAAAACAAACAAAAGAACTTTGAAATGGATTTGAAACTGAACAGGAAGCCAAAGAAGGAGGGGCTTAATTTTCAACAGTCGTCTCAGCTGAAAAAAGGATGACTTAAMCACAGAGTTGACCTGCCAGTGAAGTTTCAGGCTAGGGTCCAATTTCATCCCAAAATTTGTGACTGTAGCTGTGTGGTGGCACGATCTACCAAGAATGCAGAAACACGTTGGAATAATACCAGAAAAGTCTGCGTGTATGATAATCAAATATGGTTTAATTATGAGCGACAAACAAACAGAACTGAATCAGGAAATTCTGCATGTTTGTGACTGAACTCGTCAGCAGACTACAGCCAGTAATATAACATCATGTTAACACCATGTGACAGTTTACAACCAATCACAGATTGCCAAATATACTGTCCAGCCAATGACTGGGCTCCCAGGTCAAAGAGTCTGTTATCAAACAAGAGAGTTCAGTCCGTTGCGGAGTCCTGAYGTCCGGAAACAAACAGACAACGAGAGCGAAATGAGCTATCAGAAAGATACGAGTGATGGACAGTGTCAAGGTGAAACAGATATAAATAATTAGTCCATGACAGCTGCGTTTCCATTACAAATGTGCGCAAAACTTTGTCGATATTCTGTTAATGTCGAAAAAACACAGTTTCGCAATTGCAGTGTTTCCATTAAATAAGAAATGCTATTAAAGTCACGCGTGAATACGTTTGTTCTCACAGTAAGTCATAACAAACATGGCGGCAATGAATGTAAACGAATGCATATTGCTACCACGACACTAGCGCTCATCAGAGGAGACGGCGGCATCTTATCGAGGCTTTCAAGCGACAAGCCCCTTATGCTTGGGAGCGGCTACGTATGCTGTGTTTTTGGGAAATTGTAGTCGGTGAGTTTACTACTTTCTTTTACAACTTTGGTGACTTTACTACTACTTCTACTTCCTGTTGTCTTCTTCTTCGTTGTCTTTTTCACCAGTAGAAACAGCTGGTTGTTGATCACGTGACTCCCGTGATGCGAAGAAAGTGTTTCCATTACAGTTTTGCGAAAAACACCAATTTCGATACGGTCAAAAAAACACCTCATCCTAGCGCAAAAACATTTTGTCGAAAAACGTAAGTTTTTCCGAAATTGACGTTTTTCCATTTAGCAAATTTTTTTTCGAAATTCTAATTTGCGCATTTTCATGGTCAATAGAAACGCAGCTAATGAGTTTTCCAGAGAGAAATAATCAAAGGTGGGGTACTGCCACCAGACTTAAAAATCATAAACTCAGACTTTTTGTCATTAAAATGTAGGAAATTCAGATGTCATCAAGACAGTTCAGGAGAGACTGAGTAGAGTATAATGTTTCAGTGGGAAGTAGACTCAACAGTCGTCTGTGTATAAATGAACCTAAACACCATGTTTTCTTAAAACAAAACCCTGTGGCAGGAGATAAAATAAAAATAGGAGAGGACTGAGAATAGAGCCCTGGGGTACCCCCAGGGAAGGTTGGCAGAAGCAGAGGTAAAATCGTCTATCATCACACTGAAACTCAGAAAGATAGGACCTAAACCATCAAAGAGCCCACCCACCTCCAATCTGAAGATGGGAATGTCAAAACTTGAAATATTTTTGGTTCAAATGTAAAGTTGGTCCCCTCCATGTGTTTAAGACYAACTTACATTTGTCTTGATGTCCCTGTGAGGACTGTGTAGTCCCTGTGAGGACTGTGAGGACGGTGTAGTCCCTGTGAGGACGGTGTAGTCCCTGTGAGGACGGTGTAGTCCCTGTGAGGACGGTGTAGTCCCTGTGAGGATAATGTAGTCCCTGTGAGGATAATGTAGTCCCTGTGAGGACGCTGTAGTCCCTGTGAGGATAATGTAGTCCCTGTGAGGATAATGTAGTCCCTGTGAGGATAATGTAGTCCCTGTGAGGATAATGTAGTCCCTGTGAGGACGGTGTAGTCCCTGTGAGGACGGTGTAGTCCCTGTGAGGATAATGTAGTCCCTGTGAGGATAATGTAGTCCCTGTGAGGACGGTGTAGTCCCTGTGAGGACGGTGTAGTCCCTGTGAGGATAATGTAGTCCCTGTGAGGATAATGTAGTCCCTGTGAGGACGCTGTAGTCCCTGTGAGGATAATGTAGTCCCTGTGGGGACGGTGTAGTCCCTGTGGGGACGGTGTAGTCCCTGTGGGGACGGTGTAGTCCCTGTGGGGACGGT
>NW_013952925.1:287389-288361 GCF_001266775.1 Austrofundulus limnaeus | reverse complement strand
CCCTCCGCCTCACTCCACACCCGCCGCCCCCTCCCTCAGGGTCCTTCGCAGAGCATTTTCACCCAGGTAATGAGGCAGGCTGAGGTCAAACCCCGCCCCCACACCTTTTTGTTTCCCGCCTCATCACAGTTTCAGATTCTTTACGTTTTGCTGAATGAACGTTTCAAACAAAACAAATGACATTCAGCAACTTCTCATTGCTTCAGCCCAACAACCATAAGAAGGCACGGTCACGTTTCAWCCTTTCACGTCAGAGCCACGTGCATGAGCGTGCATGAGCGTGCATGACGGCTGCGTGTGCGACGGCTCCCGTTCACGTTTGATCAAACTGTGTTTCTCTCAGCATGATGGAGTACGACACGGAGAACATGAACTCTGAGGAGATCTACAGCTCGCTGCGAGGCGTCACCGAGGCCATCCAGAACTTCAGCTACCGGAGCCAGGAGGACCTGAACGAGCCGGGCCGACGGGACGGGAAGAGGGACGACGCGGTGAGGCGGCGGCTAACGCCACAAACAAAACAAATCTAATAAGATCTAACTTGTAGCATCTTCTCCTCAAGGCGGGAAGGGAAGGAGTCACCTCGTCGCCCGGTTCTGATGCCCGTTTGGGTTTGGAGGTGTTGGAGAGCGGCCGCACCGCCTTGGACAACAAGACCTCGCTGCTCAACATGCCGTCACCGCGCTCCTTCTCTGGGCCGCGTGGCCGCGAGTTCTCCCCGTATGGATACGGAGAGAGCATCTGCACCTACGACAAGAGCGCCCTGAAGGAGGCCGTGTTCGACGACGACGTGGAGCAGTTCAGAGACTGTGAGTAGAACTGAGGGTCCACAAGAGTTCAGAGACTGAGGGTCCACAAGAGTTCAGAGACTGAGGGTCCACAAGAGTTCAGACTGAGGGTCCACAAGAGTTCAGAGACTGAGGGTCCACAAGAGTTCAGAGACTGAGGGTCCACAAGAGTTCAGAGACTGAG
>NW_013952925.1:284186-285729 GCF_001266775.1 Austrofundulus limnaeus | reverse complement strand
GGGTCCACAAGAGTTCAGAGACTGAGGGTCCACAAGAGTTCAGAGACTGAGGGTCCACAAGAGTTCAGAGACTGAGGGTCCACAAGAGTTCAGAGACTGAGGGTCCACAAGAGTTCAGAGACTGTGAGTAGAACTGAAGGTGGGTCAAAGGTTCTGCTGGGGGTCCACAGTCTGAGGGTCAGAGTAGTCGAGGGTGGCATTCATATTTTTATTTTGCTGTAAATATTAGTGCTCACACATGAAAATATTGTCATAAATGTGGTTAAACGGTCTGAGCGTTGGTCTAAAGAAGATGAAAGGTTTTAAATGATGTAATCATTTGACTCCGCCCACAGTCATGTGACGTGACCTGGTTTCATTTGTTTAAGTGGTTCCAGTAGCTCTGTGGATTTTTACAGAACTTCACCTCATGTTTGTTGTCATCACATTCTGCTCTCCTCACCCTGTGGCCCCGCCCTCCATCCTCCACCTTCATCCCCTCCTCCTCCTCCTCCTTCTCCTCCTCCTCCTCCTCCTCCTCCTCCTCCTCCTCCTCCTCCTCCTCCTCCTCCTCCTCCTCCTCCTCCTCCTCCTCCTCCTCCTCTGCAGCCCGACGGCAGGAAAGCGGTGAAAACAAGATGGCTCCACTGAAAGGCTTTGCTCCTGGTAAAGATGCCGCCTGCTGTGTTCACCTGTTTGTGTCTCCTCCTCTTCCTCCTCCTTCATCTTCACTAACAGCTGGAGTTAAACTTTCAGCTCCAGATTTTAGCATCTTAAATTTAACCCTTTCCTTTAACTACAGTTGAAGTTGATTTTAGAAAAGTCTGGTTTTATGAACTGACTGTAGAAACAACTTTTATTTAGTGATATCCTGATGAGTAAACGGTTCCGTCTGACCCCCGACAGTCGGTCCGGACCACTCGGACCTGGTGGCCGACGTCCTGAAGGAGCTGTCCAATCACAACGAGCGCTCCGAGGAGCGTAAGGGCGCCCTGGTGGAGCTGCTGAAGATCACCCGGGAGGACAACGCGGCGGTGTGGGACGAGCACTTCAAAACCATCCTGCTGCTTCTCCTGGAGACGCTGTGCGACAAAGACGTACGAAAACACGCTTCACATTTATTTCAAATATTCAAACTTTATTAACTAATGAGCACAAACACAACACACTGATTAAAATGATGTTGTTTCCTGTTGTCATTTATAAAATGACACATTTTTATGGGACAAATCTTGTGCCAGCAGGAATTGAATTTGCTCAGATTGAAYCTGAATGTGCAGAATTTAAAACTGAATGCATTGTTTTGAAAATATCACTAAACTGAAACTGAATTTAAAGTTTTGTATCTGAATTAATTTGTTTTGAAACTGTATTTTGGTTTATTAAAAATTCAGTTTGACTACTTTCACTTTCAGCTCCATAATTCAGATTTTTGTGTCACACATCATGTTATAATATGTTATGTTAATGTTGTCAACACACACACACACACATGCACACACAAAAACACACACAAGCTTGTATTTCTAAGAAGGACTAAAATAAAAAACAGGGGCTAAACTAA
>NW_013952925.1:281816-283186 GCF_001266775.1 Austrofundulus limnaeus | reverse complement strand
GCCAGGCAGAGTAATCAAACACAGATCCACAGATTTATGTTTCACTTTGGTGAAGTTTCCCTTCTGGATGTAACTGTATGTATTTATGGAACTGAAAGTGAAAGTAGTCAAACTGAATTTTTAACAAACCAAAATACAGTTTCAAAGAAAATTAATTCAGATACAAAACTTTAAATTCAGTTTCAGTTTAGTGAACTTTATTTTGAAACCAATTTATTCAGTTTCACTTCCTTCAGGCACAAGATTCATCCCATACATTTTGTTCAGGGGCAACACTGAACGGGGGGCAGGTGGTGGCAGAGACCTCCCTCTTAATTCTGCTGGTCTTCGTTCTGACCCCCCACCCAGACAGACACATTCTCCTGACTTTAAGCTTTTATTTGGTGCAGATTAGAATATTAGAAATCCTCTGAAATTCTGAAATAATCCCAGCCCAGCGCAGGTCAGGACTGGTTAGAGACAGAAAATATGAAAAACATTTTTAAAATGTCTGAATTCCTTCGTACAAACTGTTGAACACTGAGAACAAGATGTGAGTAAATATGAGTTTCAGACGAGTCCTGTGCTTTTAAACACCTCTGATCTTGGATTTTCAGAATAAAAGCCCAGAATTTCTTCTCACATTTTGTGTTTGTGTTTGAACCCAGCACACGATCCGAGCTCTGGCTCTGCGGGTGCTGAAGGAAATCCTGAGGAACCAGCCGGCCCGATTCAAAAACTACGCCGAGCTGACCATCATGAAGACCCTGGAGGCTCACAAAGACTCTCACAAAGAGGTAACGGAGACCAGGACCCGGGACAGATCTGTGTGAGTCCTGCATCCTGCTGATGGAGATAAAATAAATCATCTGTGTGTTGTGGAGGTGGTGCGAGCGGCCGAGGAGGCGGCGTCCACGCTGGCGGGCTCCATCCACCCGGAGCAGTGCATCAAGGTTCTGTGTCCCATCGTGCAAACGGCCGACTACCCCATCAACCTGGCCGCCATCAAGATGCAAACGAAGGTCATTGAACGCATCGCCAAGGACTCGTTACTGCAGCTGCTGCCCGACATCATCCCCGGCCTGCTGCAGGTCAGAACCAACGCTTTCATAGACGAGCTGTGAGGGGATTCACCTCTGATTATTCATCAGTGTTCTCATGAGTCTGAAGAACTAAATGAGAGGTTTAATTAATAATTATATTAATAATTAATTATAATAATTGAGTTTTATAACCTGAGGAGCAGAAAATCTTTGGACAAGCCAGAATTATTGACCTTATTTTCCCTGGAAGTGTTTATGTGCACTCTACTGTCTCTGACCCCGCCCACATTCCCTGCTGACCTCCCCGCCTGTGTGTGTGTGTGTGTGTGTGTGTGTGTGTGTGTGTGT
>NW_013952925.1:279480-281328 GCF_001266775.1 Austrofundulus limnaeus | reverse complement strand
GGTCGGGTCGGGTCGGGCTTGTTTTTTTATTTCCGGATCTTAAAGTGCACTTTGTCTGATCGCACGCCTCTGACTCGTGGTTTCAGGAGACGAGGTTTTCTTCTTCGACTCTTTGATTTAAAGTTGAGAGAAGCCGTTGGTTTTATTCCAGGACTCTGCCGTCTGGTGGGTTTCGGTGGTTCTGATGGTCCAACTCTGCTTATTTAAGTTCATGAATGTACAGATTGTTCTGATCTTTTGTTGTTTTGGTACCGAAACTTCAAACGACTTTTCTTCAGTTTTTAATTTGATTTAATTCTGTAGTTTGGTTCCAACATCTTTTATGAGCTGAACTTCAGTTTGTTTCTGTCACAATATTCTGACCTGTATTTATATATTTTATTTAAGAAACGTAGTTTTATTTGATTTGGTTCTGATGATAAAAACTGAACAGAAGCTGATTTTCTGTTTGTTGATCGCAGCGATGTAAAGAAAAACTGTTTGCTCTGAAATAAACAAGCTGAAAACTGAACTCAGGTGTTTTCTGCTCATTATTATTATTATTATTATTATTATTATTACTATTATTATCACCTATAGTCTCTGTCAGACGTCTGTCTCTTGGAGAAAGGTGGACAGATGAGACAAAGACAGACCTGGAGGACCTGAGAACCTGAACCAACAGTCAGACACGGTGGTGGCAGCATCATGCTGTGGGACAGAATGAGGAGGACCAATCATCAGCGGGACACTTGGACACAGTTGTTGCTGCAGAACGTTTCTGACAGATAATCCAGAGTTTCAGGAGGTTTTCTCCTCTGAGCTTTGTTCAGGTTGTTGCAGGTTGCGGTGGTCTGAGGTCTGGGTAAACATTAACCTGAGCAGACGTTKAGATGTTGTTTTTCTGATCAGCAGCTGCAGGAAATAATTTATTATTTAACAGATTTAAAGCTGCAGGTGAAACAGATTAATTCTGTTTTTTTAAGATTCTGCAGATTATTTAATCTGCTTCCATTCATGAGTCTTTAAACATCTGGACTGTGTCCACTGATCCTGTCTGCGTGCAGGTGTGTGTGTGTGTGTGTGTGTGTGTGTGTGTGTTCTGACCCCGCCTCCTGATGGTCAACAAAGCTAATAGTGACATCATCAGCACCATATAAGAGGCGAGCGGTGAGGTTTGCCTGTAAACCTGCCTGAAGCGACTGGACAGCATGCTGCTCTGCCACCCCCACCCTGAGTCCTACCTGCAGACCCCCAGCACCAGGTGAGCCTCTCACCTGGACCATCCTGAAGCCTCTGGACCTGGTTTCATCCTGTTTCTCTGATTTCATCAGCAGTTTGCACTTTGATCAACTGCTCAGATAAAAGGAGACAGTTTTTATCTGCATTTCTTTTATTAGAAACTTTACGACCTGTCAGAACTTCTGACAGAACTTCTGTCAGAACTTCTGTGTCAGAACTTCTGTGTCAGAACTTCTGAGTCGAAGTTTACTGATCAGAAGCTTTTCTGCTCCTGATTCCTTTAAATCTGTTTCTCTAAACGTTTTCTTCCAGAGATGCTTTGGCTCCTTTCCTGAAGAAAGAAGAAGCTCAGCTTCTGTCTGAAAACGGCGCCAAACTGACGCCGTTTCTGTGCGTTCTGCGTGCCGCCACATCCCCGGCTGTCAGGCAGCAGGACGAGACCCTGACCTACCTGAACCAAGGTGGGTCCGTCCTGATTGGACCGTCAGAAACCTGCACATTTAGGTTCAAGAGGTTCATTCTTGGAAAGGAACAAGTGAGGCAAAAGCAGAAAGAAAAATCTGTTTTATTCTCATTATTTTGTTTTTTTAATATCTAAATTTAGTTATTATTTATATATTATTTAGG
>NW_013952925.1:267292-278080 GCF_001266775.1 Austrofundulus limnaeus | reverse complement strand
TGTCCCCGCCTCCATAGACCCCACCCACCATAGACTCCGCCCACCAGAGTCCTCAAACACAAGAGCCCCCGCCCACCAGAATCCCTGTCTACCATTGTCCCCGCCTCCATAGACCCCACCCACCATAGACTCCGCCCACCAGAGTTCTCAAACACAAGAGCCCCTGCCCACCAGAATCCCTGTCTACCATTGTCCCCGCCTCCATAGACCCCACCCACCATAGACTCCGCCCACCAGAGTCCCTGTTTACCAATGTCCCTGCCCAGTTGGACACAGATAGGTCCAACCAAACCATGAACCCAAACATAGAGCTGGTTTCTGATTGGATAAASCAGGTTCATCATTTTAAACTTGCTTTTATAAATTTTTTCAGCTGTCATGTTTCCTCCCTGAAACAATAACTGAACAGATCAATAAAAGATCAAACATCTGACTGAAACATTAAGTTTAGAAGTAAAGTTCTTCAGGAAACCCTCTTTTTACTGTGACGAGCTTTAATATCTGACTGTGTCTCCACTCATGTCCTTTATTTTAATTTTAATGGGTTATTTTTTTAATGTTTTAAAATGTAGGTCAGTCCTACGRAATCCGCATGCTAAACAGAAAACTAGTGGAGTTTTCAGATATAAGCAGCAGATATGTGAAGGTAGGTGTGAAGCCATGCTGTTTGGTTTTATTTCTCTCTTTTTCTTTTCAAAATCTGATTTTTCCCAGCTTGTGTCCGGTCCCTGAACGCACCACGCGGCTCTGCTTTCTGAGWTCTCTAAAGGTCCTGTCATAAACATTTAGACAGCTTAAACTTTATTCCTTCAATCATATCGACTGTAAATTTGATCTCATTAGAGTTACAGTATGTAGAGGTCCAATCATCATCATCWTCATCATCATCRTCATCATCAAACCTTTCATAAGTTGTCTAAAACATAACAGTGTGACAGGGCCTTGAAAATCTAAGTCTTTAATTCCAGAGTTCTACTTCCTGTCTGTTGTTCTACTTTTATTTACATGTTTATGTTTTATAATGTTTATGTAAAAAACAACTTTAAACAAGAGCACTGAGCCTGATACTCAGTCAGTTTACCTCTGATTGATCTGGTGATGAAAACCTCTGAGCCTGATGACCCTCAGCAGGGAGGGCAGGGATTAATCTGCTTCTTTAAAACCAAACCAGTCTTTACCTGCAGACTACGAGTCCGGGTGTTTTATTTTGAAAGTTTAATAAACCAGTGTTGGATTCAGAGCTGAGGCAGTTTTCAGATTTTATCCTCACGTCTCCGTCGTCTGGAGGAGCAGGAATGTGTTGACCCAGAACTGTTTGAGTTCTGGTTCATAGTTAAGCGTGAGCCTCCGTCCATAAACACCTCTGATTATTTGTTTTATTTTGGTAAAATAACAGCTGGACAGAAACAACCACAGAAAGGTTAAGTTTGATTGGAATTAAGGAAAAATGATGTTTATSTTTAGACGAGTCAAAAACCCGGACCAGGACACCTCAGACTGGTTCTGTCCTCCGTCCTGAAATCCAGTCCTGTTTGTCCGCAGAGCATCGTGCGCGTGGTGTTCCATGACCGCCGGCTGCAGTACATGGAGAGCCAGCAGCTGGAGGGGTGGAGGTGGAACCGACCTGGAGACCGGATCCTGGACTTAGGTGAGTTCAGTTAAGAACAGAACCAGGAAGAAGGTTTGTATTTATCTCAGATGTGTCCAAATTCAGTTTTATGTATCAAAGCATTAAAATAATCCTCTTCCAAAGACACCGTGACCTTTGACCTTTAAACTGCTGCCTGAGGCTTATAGAGATCAWACTCACTGCACAGTCTGACCTTCAGGGTGAAGATTGTCAGCTGGGTTTCCCACATTCTTTAGAATGATGGATTCTAAACGACCTTTGATTCTCCTTAGGTTGACCGATGTTTCTCTGTTAGCATTTTCACTAACTTTGAAAACAGTCAGAGGACCAACAAGTTCTGCTATATTTAGCTCCGCTAACTTAAAGTTGAAAAAAAAAAMYKKYCCCYYMMMMWKSMRSCMWKRMMMCYKKKKKRWKSMMCYTKKKKKKTYYKKTWRSMWTTWRSMWTTTKKKRRRWKSMWYYTTWRSSKTTTTATGAGTAGCATCTTTAGCATTTTGTGAGTAGCATCTTTAGCATTTCGTTAGTAGCATCTTTAGCTTTTCATTGTAGCATCTTTAGCACTTCATAGTAGCATCTTTAGCATTTCATCAGTAGCATCTTTAGAATTTCGTTAGTAGCGTCTTTAGAATTTCGTTAGTAGCATCTTTGGCATTTCGTCAGTAGCATCTTTAGCATTTTGTGAGTAGTATCTTTAGCATTTTGTGAGTTGCATTTTTAGCATTTTTTGAGTACCATCTTTAGCGTTTCATAGTAGCATCTTTAGCGTTTTGTGAGTAGCATCTTTAACATTTCATAGTAGCATCTTTAGCATTTTGTGAGTAGCATCTTTAGCATTTTGTGAGTAGCATCTTTAGCATTTCATAGTAGCATCTTCAGCATTTTGTGAGTAGCATCTTTAGCATTTCATAGTAGCATATTTAGCATTTCATAGTAGCATCTTTAGCATTTCATCAGTAGTATCTTTAGCATTTCATAGTAGCATCTTAAGCATTTCATAGTATCATCTTCAGCGTTTTGTGAGTAGCATCTTTAGCATTTCATAGTAGCATATTTAGCATTTCATAGTAGCATCTTTAGCATTTCATTAGTAGCATCTTTAGCATTTCATAGTAGTATCTAGTATTTCATCAGTAGCATCTTTAGCATTTCGTTAGTAGCATCTTTAGCATTTCATAGTAGTATCTAGTATTTCATCAGTAGCATCTTTAGCATTTCGTTAGTAGCATCTTTAGCATTTCATCAGTAGCATCTTTAGCATTTTGTGTGAAATTCTTGTTTTGACTGTTGGTTAAAAACAAGTAAAAATAAAAATTGTTGCCAAATGAAAGTAAGACTGAACTAAGTAAATTATTTCAGACATCCCGCTCTCAGTGGGGATCTTGGAGCCTCATGTAGACCATCTGCACCTCAACACCATCGAGTTTCTCTGGGATCCTCAGAAGAACGCTTCTGTCTTCATCCAGGTATTGACCCGTTCCACCTTGGATCACGCCATGGTAGCGTGACCTCAGTACTGACCCGTGTCCTCAGGTGAACTGCATCAGTACCGAGTTCACCCGCAGGAAGCACGGCGGAGAGAAGGGGGTCCCCTTTAGGATCCAGGTGGACTCCTTCACCCCCAACAACCACGGGGAGTACATTGAGCATGTCCACTCCTCCAGCTGCCAGGTCAAGGTCTTCAAGGTATGACACGTTTGCCTCGGATCTCTCTCAGAACTGGCTAACTCAGAACCRGCTAAATCAGAACTGRCTAACTCTAACGTTTTCAAGCCCRAAGGTGCGGATCGTAAACTGAAGACGGACAGGGAGAAGATGGAGAAGAAGAGTCCTCCGGACCAAGAGAAGTACCAGCCGTCACATGAGACCACCCTACTCAAAGAGGTGGGTCTGAACGGGCCTGWAATGGGCCTGAAATGGGCCTTTTGTTAGCTTCCAGTTTGAGACRCTGGGACTTTATTGATCCTGGTGGTAAATTCCTGAGGCACCTCATCAGAACTGGATCATAAAACCAGTGTTCTGCTCTGCCTGGTTGAACACGGTACAGTTTAAACCAGGATTACATCACCGTGTGTTAATGGGTCACCGGTTCTGACCCGATCTTTGTTAAACTAGCTGGTGGATGATATCTGTTAATGATTGGAGCTCCACTGTCTCTGGGCTCGGATCGGATCAATGGTTGTGTTTCTGTTAATCTGGTTTGTTATTTACCTGAGGATCTGAGCTGAACGTTACATAATGTTCTGTAGGATGAGGAGCTCTATGGAAGTATTAAATATAAAACACAGAAGTACTCAGAAGGTACAGATATCTGTCAGTAACTTGTCTTATTCAGATAGTATGTATGTGTTTTTATATGTAGTGCTCCCCATGGCCCGATGCCCTGAACCTGACCAACCACAGCGGCACCAGCACTCCATCACCTGTCTACCACAGCTCACCTACWCCCTGCAGCTTCCCTGATGGGTAAGTCAGAGTTCACACCGCCTCTTACCATGGTTACAGATAAACCTGTTATTAACTGTTATTAACTGTAGCTGTATGTCAGCACAGACTGACCAAGACCTATTGATACCAGAAGGTCCTTATGGTACTACAAGGTTCATATGACACTATAAGGTCCTTACGGTACCACCTTTTGTTACTGCGAGGTCCTTATTGTACCACCTTAATGGCCCTTCAAGGTCTTTATGGTAACATCTTATGGTACAAAGAGGTTCTTATGGTCCAACATAACGGTACAAAGACGTCCTTTATGGTACCACCTTATGGTACCACCTTATGGTACGTTGAGGTCCTTATGGTACCATTCCATGGTACAACAGAGTCCTTATGGTCCATCCTTTTGGTACTAAAAGGTTCTCATGGTTCCATCTTATAGTAMCTCCTAATGGTACTTGAGATTCTTGTGGTACTATGAGGTCCTTATGATACCAGCTTTTTGGTACTAAAAGGTCTTTATGTTGCCACGTTTTGGTACTACAAGGTCCCTATGGTACATTTATGATACTCCGAGGTCCTTATGGTACATTTATGATACTCTGAGGTCCTTATGGTACATTTATGATACTCTGAGGTCCTTATGGTACCACCTTAGGGTACTACAAGGTCATTATGGTACCAGCTTATGGTACGTCAAGGTATTTATGGTTCTTTGAGGTCCTTATGGTTCCATCTTATGGTACTACGAGGTCCTTATGTTATTATGAGGTCCTTATGGTTTTTTGAGATACTTGTGGTTCCACCCTGTGGTACTACAAGGTCCTTATGTTACTACGAGGTCCCTATGGTACATTTATGATACTCAGAGGTTCTTATGGTACCACCTTAGCATACTACAAGGTCCTTATGGTACCAGCTTATGGTACTTCAAGGTTTTTATGGTTCTTTTACGTCCTTATGATTCCATCTTATGGTACGTTCTTATGGTACTAAAAAGTCCTTATGGTAYCAGAAGGTCCCTCTGGTTCTACAAGGTCTTTATTGTATGACAAGGTCCCTATGGTACCACAAGGCCCCTGTGGTACTGTGAGGTTCTACTTGTTTGGTTCTCTTGAAACCAGAGATTAAAAAAAGAAAACCTCTTGGTTGGTTTTGGCTAAAAAGTTTGTTCTGTCTTCAGAAGTCAGAACTTTAAAAAAAAAAAAAACTGGACCGGTCTGAGAGAGTCAGAGGTTGTTGACTTGAGTTCTGAGTTTATCAAACACATCTTTGGTCAAACCACAACCTGAAAGAAAACCACCTGTGAACTTTTACAGGATCTGTAYATTGTTTACTTCAAAACATGAAAAAAGTAGTGACGATGACATCTCCATCTGTACCGTGGGCTCTTATGGTGAAGAACAAAATTAACTTAATTTAACTCACAGCATCCTTGAATACCTCCTTTTAGGTCCATTTAGATTTATTTATTTTTATCCTTTTTAAGCTGAAATTTGTCTTTCATGTGGTAAAATGTTTGATTTGTTTGTATTTTAAAGGTCTAAAGAATGATTGACAGTGCTCGAGTTCTCAGTAAAAATAGAGAACTTGGCTGAATCTCATCAAAGGTCCTGGTTCTGTTTTATTTGGGTTTTCCCTTCAGTAGTAATTCCATGTTGGACCAGTAGGGGGCAGCACAGTCTGTGGCTGTAATGAACTTGTTCAAAAGTCATAAAAACACAAATTGTTTGATTTTCTTGCTGTTTTTAYATGAATCTTTGTGTCACACTGACCTTTGAACAGTTTTTAAAGAAGCTGGCAGTTTGAGTAACTCATCACCCCAATCTGTTTGTTTTTTCCCTCATGCATACGTTCCTAGCAACTGTTCTCCACACCAGCAGGGGGAGCTGTTTTTGCCCGGCTGCTCTGACGTAAGTAACTGTTAGTGTGAAGGTGTTAATCTCGCTCTTTTATCCCCTTCAGGACATTTTTTGGAGACAGTGGATGCTGTGCAGCTATACTCATTTCAAGGACTCTTCTTCTTTTTGACATGTAGCGCCTCCTGCCGTCGTCCTCGCCGCAGGACACTCAGCAGTGGCTGCACCGTCACAGGTTCACGCCTTTCTCAAGGCTCTTCTCCAGCTTCTCAGGTAACATGGAGACAAATTCAGAGTTTGTGATTCAGAAACAGACAGAAATTATGTTTTATTTTCTGCTGGCACAAGTCGGGCACCGTAGGAAAACCAGTAAAGCAGAGGGATTTAATCTGTGTGAGATGATCTAATCCAGGATCAGGTCAGGATTTTAGGGCCAAGTCAGATTTGGTTTCCTGCTGCTGTTTTAGGAGCTGATCTCCTGAGGATGAGCAGAGATGATCTGATCCAGATCTGTGGTCCGGCTGATGGGATCCGTCTCTTCAACGCCATGAGGAGAAGGTGAGGCTTGTGTTTCAGCTGGGAGACTCTGAACGTCTCATCGGTTTGAGACCCGTCTGCAGAGACCTGTCCTCTGTCTTTCAGGTCCATCCAGCCCTGCCTGACCATCTACGTGTGTCAGCAGCAGAGCAGACATCCAACCAATGCCAAACCAGGAGGAGATGGTCAGGGAATCTCCCATGCTAATATATGTAGCATTAGCTCATGCGCTAATAAATGTAGCATTAGCTCATGTGCTAATAAATGTAGCATTAGCTCATGTGCTAATAAATGTAGCATTAGCTCATGCGCTAATAAATGTAGCATTAGCTCATGTGCTAATAAATGTAGCATTAGCTCATGTGCTAATAAATGTAGCCTTAGCTCCTATGCTATTATAAGTAGCATTGGCTCCCATACTAATAAATGTAACATTAGCTCATATGCTATTGAATATAGCATTAGCTCATGTGCTATATATGTAGCATTACCGCCTGTGCTAATGTTTATAGCATTAGCTCCTGTGCTAATGTAGCATTTGCTTCTCTGCTAATGCACATAGGATTAGCTCTATGCTAATTAAAATACAGTATATAAGATTAGCTCCTGTGGTAATAGTTATAGCATTAGCTCCCATGCTAATATCATATAATATATATGATTAGCTCCCATTCTGTATATATATATATATATATATAGAGAGAGAGAGAGAGAGCGTTAGCTCCAGAGACAATTTATTAAATATCACGTTTGATCATTTCAGTCCATATATTGTGCAGAATATRGACACTAATATGCAATAAAACTTTATTGTTACACATTATATCATTTTAGGCTCGACTCTGTGTTTTAGTTCAAAGTGTAACCAATCATCATCATCATCATCATCATCATCATCATCATCATCTTTACCGACGTCATTGCATTTGTAACGAAACGTAGACATGCTAAAGTGAAAAATGAAATAAAATACTTAATTAGATGTTTTTATGTTAAATAACTTTTAGTATAACAGAGAAATAAGGACATATAAAGAAGTATGAGTTAAATAAGTGATTATCCTGAGATGKTTGGTTTAAATCTCTGTTCCAGTTTACCACGCTCTGTATCTGGAGGAGCGGACTCTGACAGACTTGTCTGAGAAGATCGCCGTCTTCTACAACATCACTGCACAGCAGATCACACACATCTACAGACAGAAGAGCAGCGGCATCAACATCTTAGTGTCTAACCAGGTATCAACACCTGGACCTGTGGGCAGCTGTTTGTGTTAGTAAAATATTAACTCAGACAAGATGCAGATATTTTCCTTGTCTTGTTTCAGATGGTGCAGAACTTCAGGGAAGAAACAAGTTTCATTATCAGCACAATAAGAGGTCATTATATTGGCCAGATTTGAACTTTATTAGGATGTTTAATAAACTTTAACAACATTATTTTATTTTTTTCAGATGAAAACACAGACGGATACCATATAGTGTTAAAATAACCATCAGGAAGTGCGACAGGAGTGTACAGACTGTAAATAAGTTTCTGATCCATTTGGAGTTAATTTCTTGAAGTGATTAATGTTTGATGTCTTCTGTAGTTTGTGTTAACTTCTTCACATGTTGATGTTTTTATGATATAAATGAATATTYGTGAAGTTAAATGAACCTGAAGCCATCATGTGGACAAGATGTAACGAGAGTTGAACAAAAACCTGTTTGTGTTGGAAACAGTTTACCTGCTGCGATTTAAGTGCATCTTACTCAGAATAAAACGTTTTGTCTAATTGTCCTTCACCATAAGACATCATGAAATATTATAATAAAGTTTTATTCTTTACTTGTAAATCAGTCTGACACAGATGGTGCAAAAAATAAASTACAGCATGTCTACAAATAAAAACAGTTTTCAATGAAATATGCCTGGAAAAAAATATTCTGCAAGTCACTGAACTCTGTGCAGAAAAGTCGGATTTTACTTTGAAAATAAGTTTATTGTAAGAAATGAAACTAGTAAATGATAAAAAAGATCATTAATAAAAGGTTTAATAGATTAATCACATGAGTTTAATCACTTCAGTGACGTCATGGATGATTGACAGCAGCTCAGCCTGTCTCTGCTTGGTGTTGTATCGTAAAAAGTACCCCCATCATGTGAAGTTCAGTTCACTTTATTTCTGACTAACTGAAAATAAATCAAATGTGGACTTGATGTTTTAAATACGCTTAAAGACACAAATAATGGTATTATTATGGTAAATGGTTCACGTCCTGTGGCCATTTTTAATTAAATTGTAATCGTTTAATTACAATTTTTTTCCATAAAACGTAAATCTATAAAATCCTATTTTTTATTAATATAATTGAGTTATTTTGTATTCACAAAATAAAACCACTGTTTTATTTTATTATTGTCATGGCTGCTCAGTTGTACACAAATTAGTTTTGGTGTTCTGTTTTGTGCCTGTTTTATTTGTAAATCAAACTGTTTAAAATTATATATATTCTGACAGTCTAGTCTGAAACGTACATGGCCTGCATTTAAAAAATAATAAAACAAAATGTGTTTTAAAGAGAAGAAACCAGAGTTTGTTTATCATATTCTTCCGGGGATACGGTTTTCGACACAACACCGGCCGCCGCCATCTTGCCTCTCCCTGCCTGCCTGAAGCCGAGCACCGCGGAACAGGAAACGGTTGTGTGTGCAGGCTCACGGTTCCTGCTGTGGACGGGTTGCCACATCCTCCAGCCGACTCTTCCCCACCCGAACCCACCTTCCGTCTCCCCAGCAGCAGAGACCCGGGACCAGAGATGGCTGGACGGTTACCGGCGTGTGTTGTGGACTGCGGCACAGGGTGAGCAGCTGGAGCCGCGGCTCGGTGCAGGCGGAGCGGGCAGAGCCGGCTGTCACAGCCCGGTCGTTTCTGGCTCTTTTACCGCCACAAATCACTTCATTCTGCGGGTTTTATTCCAGATTAACACGAGTGAATTAATTTAAGCTGCACTGAAGCAAACAGTTAGCGCGTCTTTTAGTAGTAATTATCGTTTTTAGCGGAATTTCATGCTGAAATCATTTAGTTTAGCGGTTTCATTCATTTAACGAGCAGCGGATGCATTCACAGTTTAACATCAAAACGTTTTCTTTCTAACTCGCTTTATTGCCTTCTAAAAATAACAAATAATGACATGAAACCATTAAAGCTGATGTAAATCTTTTTCTTTGCTTATGTTTTTCTGAGCATGCGCACTGGCACTTCCTGGTCCTCAAACACTTCCGCATTTAGGCTTTTTAGTCCTTATATGGACTCAACTGGGCATCCGTGTAGGATTTTAACCCACTTCTCTAATTTCTTAACCTCATCGTGACGTTTGTTCAACCTGAACCCGGATGGGGTTAATTAAAGTAAAAAAAGAAAGAAAAAACGTTTTTAAGGACAGGAAGTGTGATCCTGAGCTTCCTGTTGTATTAAACAGCAGCTTGTATKAAACAACACAGTTTGTGTCCCTGCACCAGCAGCTTTTTAATGTGTCATTATTAGTTTGAGGCAGGGACAATATTGTAAACACGTCTGCAGTAAAAACACTAACAGTTAAAATTGTTATTATTTATTTGTTGTTAAAATAGTTTAAATGCGGAGACACGCCCCTCTTTACCCCCAGGCTGAACCCAGCTGATCAAATCTGATCGTTTCTGTGTTTTTGATCAAATCTGTTTTTATTTTCTCCTTCTGTGCAGCAGAGCTTTGTTGTGATCTTGTAAAATGATCTTAACCTGCAGTTTCTGTTGGATTTTTGCTGTGATTTCACCCAGTTTAAGTCCAGATTGTTGGGATGTTTCTGCAACCTGTGGTTTTAAATAATGAGGAAACTGGTTCAGCTGGGTGGGGGGAGTCTCTCAGACAGGATTTCCTAACAAACCTCAGGCTTTAGTTGAATAAAAACAACTTTATTTGACTGTAAAAGCAGCTGCTGCAGTGTGGTTCTGTCGGGTCTGACGGTGTTCTGTCGGGTCTGACGGTGTTCTGTCGGGTCTGACGGTGTTCTGTCGGGTCTGACGGTGTTCTGTTGGGTCTGAGGGTGTTCTGTTGGGTCTGAAGGTGTTTTGTCGGGTCTGACTGTGTTCTGTTTGGTCTGACGGTGTTCTGTTGGGTCTGAGGGAGTTCTGTTGGGTCTGAGGGAGTTCTGTTGGGTCTGAGGGAGTTCTGTTGGGTCTGAGGGAGTTCTGTTGTGTCTGATGTGTTCTCGACTTGTTCAGGCAGGTTGGAGTCGACGTGCTGAGTCCTCTCTGTGGAATGAGCTGAGGAAACAGATCTGTGGAGTTTATGTTCAGATGAGGAC
>NW_013952925.1:264637-266554 GCF_001266775.1 Austrofundulus limnaeus | reverse complement strand
TGTTGGGTCTGACGGTGTTCTGTTGGGTCTGACGGTGTTCTGTTGGGTCTGACTGTGTTCTGTCGGGTCTGAGGGTGTTCTGTCGGGTCTGACGGTGTTCTGTCGGGTCTGACGGTGTTCTGTCGGGTCTGACGGTGTTCTGTCGGGTCTGACGGTGTTCTCTCGGGTCTGACGGTGTTCTCTCGGGTCTGACGGTGTTCTCGGGTCTGACGGTGTTCTGTCGGGTCTGACGGTGTTCTGACGGTGTTCTGTCGGGTCTGACGGTGTTCTGTCGGGTCTGAGGGAGTTCTGTCGGGTCTGACGGTGTTCTGCTGGGTCTGACGGTGTTCTGTTGGGTCTGAGGGAGTTCTGTTGGGTCTGAGGGAGTTCTGTCGGGTCTGACGGTGTTCTGCTGGGTCTGACGGTGTTCTGTTGGGTCTGAGGGAGTTCTGTTGGGTCTGATGTGTTCTCGACTTGTTCAGGCAGGTTGGAGTCGACGTGCTGAGACCTCTCTGTGGAATGAGCTGAGGAAACAGATCTGTGGAGTTTATGTTCAGATGAGGACGTTTGATGCTAAAATCTGAAATAATATAAATATTTCACCTCTTCAGCCTCATCTGAACCTGAAATCACTGAGTTGGATTATGGACTGTAGAGGGCTGTGTAATCCTCTGTTAGCAAAATATCTCCTGAMCCAGTGGACATGTTTGAAKGAGGTTTGCAGACAGATTAAAGCTGTGGTGGAAGTTTAATTTGTTTCTGATGATGCACAGCTGCTGATTTTATTCTTCAGTGTAGAAAATAAAAGATTTCATCAGATTTATTTTCAGCTTGAAACCAAAACTAACAAACTTCAGATGGTTTAGATATATTTACAGCAGGAACACATCCCTGATTCATTAAATAGCTTTAGGTGACTTTACTGGCAACAAAATTATTCATGATTAATTGATTTGATTGATTAATTTTTATTATAAAGTTATAAAATGTATTTATTATAAAGTTATTAAATGTTTTTATTATAAAGTTATTGTTCTGCACAGGAACTCTTTGTTTCCTGTTTTATAAAAACTTAAATCAGTTTCTCTGCATCAGAAGGGCAGAAACAGGTTTTAAAGGGTTCTGTTGTTTCCTGAGGAGGTTCTGTTTGGACCCGGTCTGTTGTTCCTCTGTCAGTCCTTTAGGCTCCACACATCTGGTGAACACATGAAACTCAGTTTATACAGAACCAGAGGAGGTCTGAGTCCAGAACCTGGACCTGGATCAGTGGGTCTGAGGTGGTTTTTAGTTTCTACAGATCCTGGGTTCACTGAGCTTCATGAATGACTCTTACTGAGCCACATTAAAGACCTGAGCTGCAGCTGGTTTCAGACCCCCCCTGTAACCACAGTGCAGGGATTGATGGGAACACTGGTCCAACAACATGACAGAGCTGTGCTCCTCTTCTCTTCCAGATACACCAAACTGGGCTACGCAGGAAACACAGAGCCCCAGTTCATCATCCCATCATGTGAGTACAGAACCACACGGATCAGACTCCGCCCCTCTGAGGGATCAGACCCCTCCCCTCTGAGCGATCAGACCCCTCCCTCTGACAGATCAAACCCCTCCCTCTGACAGATCAAACCCCTCCCTCTGAGGGATCAGACCCCTCCCCTCTGACGGATCAGACCCCTCCCATCTAACGGATCAGACCCCTCCCCTCTGACGGATCAGACCCCTCCCATCTAACGGATCAGACCCCTCCCATCTAACGGATCAGACCCCTCCCCTCTGACGGATCAGACCCCTCCCCTCTGACGGATCAGACCCCTCCCTATGACGGATCAGACCCCTCCCCTCTGACAGATCAGACCCCTCCCCTCTGACGGATCAGACCCCTCCCCTCTGACAGATCAGACCCCTCCCATCTAACGGATCAGACCCCTCCTCTCTGAC
>NW_013952925.1:250537-257539 GCF_001266775.1 Austrofundulus limnaeus | reverse complement strand
GTGTGTGTGTGTGTGTGTGTGTGTGTGTGTGTGTGTGTGTGTGTGTCGCAGGCCGTGCTGGCGCTCGCCGCCTCCTGGACGTCCCGACAGGTGGGGGAGCGGACGCTCACAGGGACCGTCATCGACAGCGGAGATGGCGTGACTCACGTGATCCCCGTGGTGCGTTGGAACCACCGGCTCGGTGTGGCGCGGCGCGGCGCGACGCTGCTGCACCGAGCGAGTCTCACCATCCCTCTCTGTTTCAGGCCGAGGGTTACGTGATCGGCAGCTGCATCAAACACATCCCCATCGCCGGCCGAGACATCACCTACTTCACCCAGCAGCTGCTCAGGGAGCGAGAGGTGGGAATCCCCCCGGAGCAGTCGCTGGAGACCGCCAAGGCTGTGAAGGTKAGTTATTGTGCTACAGGTGAGCCCCACCTTTAATAACCAGAGTTACTATAAAATAACTAAGTACAAATACTTTGTTACTCAGGTACAATTTTTGGGTATTTGTACTTTACTTGAGTAGTTATTTTTCAGCMTACTTTTTACTTCTTACATTTTCTAAAAAAGACGAAGTAGAAAGTCSTTACTTTTATTTCATTTTTGCTTGTTTTCATTCTAGAGCTGAAGTTAGCAGACAGGTGGGAGGAGTGTAAAAATTAAATAAGTACAAACTCAATATTGCAATTTGTTGTGAAATAGCTACAACGAATGTAGCTTAAATATAGCAACAAGAAGAGAAGGAGCACGTTTGTTGAATTAAGAAGCTTAAATGACGACCAAAACATGAAATTACCTAGAAAAAAAAGCCAAAATTWCAGAAAACAGCTGAAATTAGCAGAAAATGCAATAAACGGTTAAATTAGCACAAAGAATCTGAAAGAAGGACAAAAATTTAACTATAAGTAAGAATAGCAGTGATAGCTAAAATAACAATAAAAGGCTAATGCTAGCATAAACATAGATTAGCACAAAGCTGTTAAAGAAGCAGAACCAGAACAAAAGGTGTAAAATGCAGTCAGATTTATAAACATTTTGAAGGTTTTAAGGATGTTGAAAACACTTTGAGTAAAATAGTGAAATGGCCAAAACCTAGAAAAACCTGAAATACCAAACATTGTATTTATTTTATTTTTGATTTAAAATTTATTTCTTTAAAACAAATTAATTCTATGTAGAAATATAAAAAGAAAAAAACACAAATACAATGAAATGAAAGGAAGCAGAGAAGAAAAATATCTTATAGCTGCTCCTTTTCTCCTCAAATATAAACTCAAACAATATTAATCTTCAATTAGCGTACATTTACTTCATAGCAATAAATGTTTTTTATTAAATTAAATTAAATTAAATTAAATTAAAAGAGGTTTGCTGTCATTCCTCATGGAGCCAGCAGAGGGCGCTCTGAGTGCGCCTGCAGCATCCAGCTGGTCTCAGGTCTCTGTTCTGTCCTCCAGGAGCGCTTCAGCTACGTCTGCCCAGATTTAGTCAAAGAGTTCCAGAAGTACGACACGGACGGCACCAAGTGGATCAAACAGTACACCGGCATCAACGCCATCAGCAAGAAGGAGTTCACCATCGACGTGGGCTACGAGCGCTTCCTGGGGCCAGAGATCTTCTTCCACCCGGAGGTGTGTCCCTGGCACCTGACACCACTTCCTGTTTACTTGACACCACTTCCTGTTTACTTGACACCACTTCCTCTTTACTTGACACCACTTCCTGTTTACCTGATGCATCATTAAATGTCTCCGTCTCAGTTTGCCAACCCAGACTTCACCCAGCCCATCTCTGAGGTGGTGGACGAGGTCATCCAGAACTGTCCCATCGACGTGCGGCGTCCTCTCTACAAGGTAACGATTCGGGTCCAGGTCCAAGTCCGGGTCCAGGTCCAGGTCCGGGCGTCAGCTGCTCTCACAGCTCCTGGTTTGTGGTTTTCCTCAGAACATCGTCCTGTCCGGAGGCTCCACCATGTTCAGGGACTTCGGGCGCCGCCTGCAGAGGGACCTGAAGAGGACGGTGGACGCTCGGCTGAAGCTGAGCGAGGAGCTGAGCGGAGGCAAGCTGAAGGTCAGAGSAGCTCCTCGGATCAGTGCAAAGTGTTGTACAGGAAGTGACGTGGTCAGGGTCAGACCTCCTCCTGGGTCTGAGTCCAGCTGTCCTCTTCACGTCCAGAGGACAGATTAGTCTTTAAAACCTGTGACTCGTCTAATTTTGTCACATAATTGGTCTATTTTCTTTTGATTTTGGCTCAATCAAAGTGAAACAGGAAGTGACATCAAAGGGGAACTCTTTAACAAAATAAACACTCTGGTTTTTGTTTATTAAAACAAAATTATTTAAACTTTAWCTCTTCATCTCTCTGATAGAGACTCAAAATAATCTTAAACATCAGATTCTTCTCTACAGTCTGTTGTAGCAACGCTCTATTTAGATGCAGACATTCCCCTGTGACATCACTTCCTGTTTCTTCACATGCAAATATCTCAACAACTTTTCATCTCAGCGGCATGAAATCTTATTTTTTTTACAACATTTTATCAATGTTATTTTTCCAAAAACACTTTCATGTTTATTACAAAAAATTGATGTCACAGCCCCTTTAAAGTGTTGATGGATTTTCAGGATTAAACAGCAGCCTTCCTCGGCTGCGTATCTAACAGTTGTAATGGGTTTTAGAATTCATGGCGGTTTGATTCGTTTCATTGGAAACATTAAATCTCTGAGTCTGAATCTGATTGTTTCCCTCCRCAGCCCAAACCGATCGATGTGCAGGTCATCACTCATCACATGCAGAGATACGCCGTGTGGTTCGGTGGATCAATGTTAGCATCAACTGTAAGTACCTCAAATAAACCCTCCGTCAATACGGCCGCAGCGCTAAATCTCACTTCTCTGTTCAGAAAACACTTCCTGATCTGCTAGAGTTGGATTAGAGAAACTTCAGCTGAAGGCACTGATTCACAGGCAGATTATAAAGCTACTATCTTAAAACTTTAATCACTATTTAACACTGATTTATATTTATTTACTCCTAATAAAGTGTGCAGAAATGCTACCTGCAGAAACCTTTTTATTCAGTCAACATGTCGCATAAAAGCTAATTTAACATCGAAAGTGCTAAAGAAAAGCTAAAGCAAATAGCGTTGTGTTTATTACACATTACAACATGTTGTCTTACACACAGGTGTTCTTCAGGGTTCAGGTGAACTATTTGAAAAACCTTTTCAGAACCATTCCTTTGGTTTTAGACCATCATTTACATGACGAGGCAGCAGCTAGCTGTTGACTTTCAGGTGCAGCCTGGGATCGAGACTGACTCTTCGCTCAGAATAACTGTTAATGTCGGCTAGCTGTTAGCATGGTCTAGCTGTTAGCGTGGGCCAGCCATTTTCTAAGACAGACTAGCAATTAACTCAAACCAGCATCAACAATTAATTAGCGCAAAACAAATAATTATAATGGGCTAGCTATTGGCACAGACTAGCTGTTAGCTTTAAAAACCTAGCTGTTAACTCCAAAAATCTGTCAACACAAACTAGCCTTTAGCTCAGACAAGTATTTAGCACAAACTATTAAAATGAGCTAGCTTTTAGCTTGGGCTAGCTGTTAGCGTGGGTCAACCATTTTCTAAGACAGGCTAGCTTTTAACTCAAACCAGCCCTCAACAATTAATTAGCGCAAAACTAACAATTATAATGGGCTAGCTATTAGCACAGACTAGCTGTTAGCTTTGATAACTTAGCCGTTAACTCCAAAACATCTGTCAACACAAACTAGCCATTAGCTTAGACAAGTATTTAGCACAAACTATTAAAATAAGCTAGCTTTTAGCTTGGGCTAGCTGTTATCGTGGGCCAACCATTTTCTAAGACAGACTAGCTTTTAACTCAAACCAGCCCTCAACAATTAATTAGCGCAAAACTAACAATTATAATGGGCTAGCTATTAGCACAAACTAGCTGTTAGCTTTGATAACTTAGCCGTTAACTCCAAAACATCTGTCAACACAAACTAGCCATTAGCTTAGACAGATATTTAGCACAAACTAGTAAGGTGGGCTAGCTGGTAGTGCAGATTAGCTTTTAGCTTCTACAGACTAGCCGTTTGCTTGAACTAGCTGGTGACGCAAACTAGCCTTTAGCTTGAACAAGTAATTCTTAGACAAATTATTATGGGGGATTAGCTGTTACCGCTGGGTAGTTGTTAGCTTGGACAGACTAGCTGTTAGCTCAAACCAGCTGTCAGTGCAACCTAGCTTGCAGTAGTTGTTAGCACAGGCTAACCCTAGTTGTGGACTAGATATTAGCTTAGACAAACAAGACGTTAGCTTAAACCAGCTGTCAGACATTTGCACGAACAGGCAGTTAGCACAGATTAGCTCTTAGCACAKGATACAGACCTTAGATCAACTGTTAGCGAAAACTAGCCATTAGCTTAGATAATAATTAGCATGGAGAAGCAATAAGGAGGACTGCTGTTAGCGCAGACTAGCTGTTAGCGCAGACTAGCTGTCGGTGCAAACTAGTCGTTAGCCAAGACAAACTAGCAGTTAGCTTTGAAAATGTGTTGAAACACAAAGAACTTCTCTGTAATTTTAAGAGAACCGCTCAGATTTGGACAGAAACATCTTCCTGTTTTCCTCCTCAGCCCGAGTTCTACCAGGTTTGTCACACCAAGAAGGACTACGAGGAGATCGGGCCGAGCATCTGCCGCCACAACCCCGTGTTCGGTGTCATGTCTTAACCCCCGGGCCGGACCAGCAGCAGCAGCGCCGTGACTTTTTGGATTTCTCCTTCAGGATGTTTGAGATGAGGAGGCGGTCCAGGAAATTAAAAATAAAAAATAAAAAGCGAGCAGAACAAACAGACGGGCTGGGAATATTTGATGTGAATGTTTCTTTATTTTTTTCCGCAGTGAGGGAACACGGTTTGCCAGAACAGAACAGTTTTCAGAACATTTGGATTTCGGTGGGTGATAAACGTGCTGTTAATAAGTTTTATACCATCAGAGCAGGTTATTTATGACTCCAGCTGACCTCTCTTTACTCTTTYATTCATTGTTGTTTCTTTTTGTCATTTATTTTCTGTTTCTGCTTGTCTGTATCCTTGTTTATATTTTATACAAAAGTTGTACTATTTGGTAATTCGGGTTCAAWCCGTAAACGGTATCAAATGCAGCTTTGACTTTTTTTTCCCCTTTAGTTTAAGGTTCAGTTTCCCACATTTCATTAARTGATCTGCTTTGACCTCAAACTGTCCACAAGCAGTGGATCAAACTGAATATTAACCAGGAAATCAATAAAATGACTGTCAGACCAGTGTTGTTTTTTATTATTAAATACCAAATTATTCAAAACAATTGAACTTGTGTATTTAATGCCTGCGACATTCCAATAAAGGCTTCAATTTGTTTATAAATGTTTCTTTAATAATTACAATTTTTTTCATGTTTTCTTAGAAACTCAAAAGTTTATTTTATTTATCCGGATTCTAAAATCTTATAATTGTACAATTATAAAAGTCTAAAGAGTTCTTGTAAAGATTTTGGGATAAGTATTTGGGTTCTAACATACACTTTAAATATCCATTAGCCACCTGGATTAGCTGTTAGCACACCGTATTCATTAGCGAAGACTAATAGCTGTTAGCTTGGATTAGCTGTACATAGAATAAAACCCTGTTTCCCTAAAAAGAAGTGGTTAAAAGTACTCCAAGTTAAATTTATGTATGTGTGTATACTGTATAGTAAATATGTGTGTAATCACGTTAAAAATCCCACAAGAACTAGGAAAGAAAGGATTTTGAAAGCTAAAAGTAGCTCATTCAGATTGAGTCAACCAATCAACTTCAAGTTCAATACAAGTTCTGATCAACCAATCGGATTTAGAGTTAGAGCAAGTGGGCGTGTACTTCWGAACGTCTTACGTCTCCTCAATGCTAAGCTAGCGGGAAGGACCGGAAGCAGACTAACGAGACTTTGTTGGGGATTTATTATCAGAACATCTTTCTGTACGACCGCTAATTCAAAAGATGGACTTTTTAAAATTATTACTTTTTTAAGCCAACCAACACAGGAAAACTTAGAACTCCTTAAACCCTAGGTTTGCTAATGCTAGCAGTTCGTTAGCAACAGCTAGCTAGCCGCTACAGCTGTTCCAGTTCTGCTGCTGGAAGTGTTTTAATGTTTGGAAGATGTAACCTGAGTGAACGGTGAGTGGAGCTGTTTAATGAGCCTGTTTACACCATGAATGATTGTTTCTTCTGCTTTGTAGAACTTTAAAAGTGTTTAGTGTTTGTAATTTTTAACATTTGCAGAAACGTCAGCCAGTTTTACTACATTTAGTTTATTTCATCACCACTAGAGTGCGCTGCTGTACCACCTTAATGTGTTTCATTCATCAAACCCGAATCTGTTTATAAAACATGAAAATGACAACAAAATACACCAAAAACAGAGACATTTAGAAACTAAATAAATAAAAACTTAAGCCATGACTGAAAAGTGTGCAGAGTGAAGATAGTCTTGTTTTATCTGCCTTTATTTTATTTATAACAAATAAAATAAAACATCAGACATCTCTGTATCCCAGCTCCTCTAGAAACCACAAATAACACTTTGTTTCCTTAATTATCTGCATAATAAAAATATTTTACCATACATAGATGCTTCACAAATTTAAAAGTGTGCAGAGTGAAGATAGTCTTGTTTTATCTGCCTTTATTTTATTTATAACAAATAAAATAAAACATCAGACATCTCTGTATCCAAGCTCCTCTAGAAGTCACAAATAACACTTTGTTTCCTTAATTATCTGCATAATAAAAATATTTTACCATACATAGATGCTTCACAAATTTAAACATATTCCCATCCAATAAGTTTAAGTTTTTATTTATTTATAAAGCGCCCTTCATACTATGAGCATCTCAGTGTGCTGTACAAAATCATGCACAATAAACACATAATATTAAAACAACAATATACCCACCCCCCAAATAATAATAATAATAATAAT
>NW_013952925.1:245968-247776 GCF_001266775.1 Austrofundulus limnaeus | reverse complement strand
TAAGATAAGATAAGATAAATCTTGTCATTGTTCCACTGAAAAAACACTGTAGTCCACAGACAATGAACAAAATAATGTTTTGCAGCTCCTGTAGTTCAAATAAATCAGGACATTAAAAAAGAAACGAGGTAGAAAAAGAGTTAAAAAGTAAGATAGGATAAGATTAAAAAAGTGAAAACAGTCCAGTTGATCCAGACCACTTTAATAATACAAGAACATCAGTTTCCTTCAGGTGTTCTGGTTCTCTTCCTCAGATCCGAACCCATAGTGAGGTGAACCGGACCTTCAGAACCTGCAGCCCAAGTGGATCAACTGTGGCGTCCATCCCCGTCAGGCTAGTCTGGATCTCAGATCCTCTGAGCTATCTGCAGCAGGTAAGATAACAACGTTTCTACAGAGCCGTGAACCAGGATGTCTGAGCTGTCCTGTTAAATTCAAGTTCAAACCTCCATCCCATCATCTGCTCTGAGTGTTTGTCTTGTTTTAGCGYTTAAATCTCTGCAGGACAAATAAAAGTGAGCTCTCAGGAGGTCCGAACAGTACAGAACAACGAGGAACAAATCTGCATTTAAATGGAGTTAACCTCCAGACAGGAAGTCCTTTTAGGGGAAGAGATAAATCAAGTCTGACATAATCAGCCGTAACTCAACTCTTAATCTGGAGAGGATTAAAATAAAACTCTCCTGGTTAAATATGACACTTTTTAAAAGGTTTCTTTTCTTATTTCAGTGAATTAAATCTCTTCAGTCAGATTCAGTGTTGTTGTTGTTGTTGTTGTTGTTGTTGTTGTTGTTGTTGTTGTTGTTGTTGTTTTTGGTCATTTTATCAAACAGACGACCTTCTTAGTGTTTTAACTTCTCTGAGTTTGAAGAAACAACCTGATGGAAAACCATTTATTTCTGAGTGCTGAAGATGTTTTCTGTTTACGAGCTGCTCTCGTCGTGGCGGCAGAGGTCAAAGGTCGGTGAAGACGGAGAGATTGATGTGCGGCGTTGTGAGGTTAAAGACTGACGAGCGTCCGTCCTCTTCAGAGCCCGGTCACCACGCCGGCTGCTCTGATTGCTCATCCTCCTGCTTTACGGCACAAAGTCATATCTTTTTATCTCTGCTAAGAGCTGAAATCAGACGTCTCTTCAGCTGAGGGAGAGGAAGATTAATCTCATGTGACGGCAGGAAACAGCTGCTCGTTACGGCGTTCTGTTGGAGCAGATCTGGACGCTTTGTGATCAATTAAAGCAGAACGAAGGAAAATGATGACATCGTTAATTTAAAGTTTAAACACTAATAAAGAAAGAAGAGTGAAAATGATAGATAAAGTCTTTATTTGGGATTATTGATCAAGCGTGAGTGGCAGCAGCAGCTAGCTGTAGCATTTCCTGCAGGAATATCTGAAGAATCTCAGCTGCTTTTTTATGTTTTATTTTATATGTGCATGTTTGTTGTTTGYTTTGTTTTTCATCACAAAATGAAAAGACTCTGAAAACCAGATGAAGTGGTGAGTAGGGGTAGGATTAAATACATTTTGTTCATCCTACTTCTTTTCAGACATGTTGATGGTGCTAAGCATTAAAAATGTAATAATAACTACTAAAAACTAAACTAAACTAAAACTAAGCATTAAAAATGTAATAATAACTACTAAAAACTAAACTAAAACTAAGCATTAAAAATGTAATAATAACTAATAAAAACTAAATTAAACTAAAACTAAGCATTAAAATGTAATAATAACTAATAAAAACTAAACTAAGCATTAAAAATGTAATAATAACTAATAAAAACTAAACTAAGCATTAAAAATGTAATAA
>NW_013952925.1:243175-245479 GCF_001266775.1 Austrofundulus limnaeus | reverse complement strand
ACTAAACTAAGCATTAAAAATGTAATAATAACTAATAAAAACTAGTAAATTCACTGTAAAAACTAATTAAAACTAACTGAATTAAAAGAAAAAATCACAATGAAATAAAACTAAACTACAATAAAAAATCTAAAACTATTCTAACCTCGGCCCTTAGCTTGGAGTAGCCGTTAGCACAAACTAAGCATAGGTTTGGAGTGGACGTTAGGTCAGACCCATTCTCACAGATTACCTGTTACTGCAGGTTAGCTGTTAGCTTAGCCCAAATGTTAGCWAGGACTAGCTGTGTTTGCAAACTAGTCATTAGCTTGGATTAGCTATTAGAGTAACCATAGCTCTGTGCGTTAGCTTGGATAAGTAAATAGAGCCAACAAACAACTGTTCAGAACATRAAAGTTTATTTCTTTATTTTTTAGCGTTTTTAATATTTTATAATTGAGAAACTTCATGAAGATTTTCGACACTTTTCAGACTCTTCGCTAACGTCAGAGGTTTGTTTCTGAGACGCACCTTTGGCTCCACATAAAGTAAGAGAACCCCCACCGGTTTAAGGGTCACCTGGACCAGTCGAGGGTCTGATCCTGGTCCCAGAGGACCCTGGTCCTGCAGGTTTTAGATGTTTCTCTGCTCCAACACCTGGTCAGAACGAGTGAGTGATAACAGGTGTCTGCAGAACCTGAAGAGGTGGTTCAGGTGGGTTGGAGCAGAAGCAGGTCTGGACCCTCCTRCGTTAAAGAATCTGTGATTAAAGCGTCTTTCTGCTCCTGCACGTGTTCAACATGTCCTGAAGTTAAACAAAACATTTGCTCTTATAGTTGAAACATGTTTTATTGATGTTTTYATAGTGAAACCAGGAGAGCAGAACTTCCTTCACCTGCTTTAGTTTCAGGTTTTCTGAGTCTGGATCGGTTTGAATCAGAAACTCCACAAAGACCTCTCTCCTGTCTGATCCTCCTTTATGTCCATCTCACCTCGGTCAACTACAAAGAGCGTGGTCAAGCTGAAAGGCAGGAAGATGTGAAGAGCAGCTTTTTCTTTTTAAAGTTGCAGCGGAGAGGAGATAAAAGCAGCGGGTTGTGGAGAAGAAGGTCCAGGAGGACGGATCAAGGAGACAGCAGCGATGCTTGCAGCTGATAGGAGTCTGATGGGTGACGGATCCTCTCCTCCTGCAGCTCAGAGCAATCAGGAGGCAGACCATCATATTCCCCTCATCAGGACCACTTTCATCTCTGACAGCATCGCCTCTCTTTACAAAGTCACAGATAGAAACAAGATGAGCAGCGATAAAAAGCTGCACGTTAGAACGGTTTCTATCATTAAAGCCAAACTGAGCTGAAGAAATYGATCGTTTCATTATCTCCCTCTGCAGAGATGAAACTGAGGAAGTTAGAGGACGTGCATGATGAACGAGGGAAACCACCTCCTGAAAACATAAAAACCTTCATCTCCTGAGCTGATATGATACAAAAAATCAATCAGAAAATTAAATACTAACAATAAAAACAATCCAAAACATCCAGACATTAATAAACAAATTCATTAAGTTCATCCCATTATTAATCAATCAACTGATGRGCCTCTAAATTTACCTTCAGCTTGTTCAAGAGATGGCTGCTAAAACGCTAGGCTTTATATTGTTTTTACCTTTTTATTTGAGATATTTATTATTTATAATTATTTCCCATAAAATTACATGAAATACTTTCAGTTCCTTTGAAATCTTTTTTCTGTTTAAACTGCTTCAGCTTCTGGCTCTACTTTTAGCTCCTAACCGCAGTTTAGCTGCTTTCAGCCATCTCTTTTCAAATTTTAGCTTTCAGCTTGTGTGTTCCTACATTTTTTTTCTTTTAGCTAATATTCTGCTATTTCAAGCTCTAGCTACCATCTTTCATTTTTAGCTACTATTCTGTTGCTTCTGGCAGGAGCGGACATACCTTTAGCAGACTTGTTGCTACTTTTATCTTTTAGCTCCTGTTCTGTTGTTTTAGCTATTTTGCTAAATTTAGCTACCAGCTCATTCACTTCTTCCAAATATTAGCTTTCATTCAGCTACTAGCTCCCCATTCACTACTAAGCATTAGCTATCATTTAGCTACTAGCTCCCCATTCACTACTAAGCATTAGCTATCATTTAGCTACTAGCTCCCCATTCACTACTAAGCATTAGCTATCATTTAGCTACTAGCTCCCCATTCACTACTAAGCATTAGCTATCATTTAGCTACTAGCTCCCCATTCACTACTAAGCATTAGCTATCATTTAGCTACTAGCTCCCCATTCACTACTAAGCATTAGCTATCATT
>NW_013952925.1:235157-243165 GCF_001266775.1 Austrofundulus limnaeus | reverse complement strand
TAGCTACTAGCTCCCCTTTCACTACTAGCTGTCATTTAGCTACTAGCTCCCCTTTCACTACTAGCTGTCATTTAGCTACTAGCTCCCCTTTCACTACTAGCTGTCATTTAGCTACTTGCTCCCCATTCGCTACTTCTAAGTATTAGCTATCATTTAGCTACTAGCTCCCCATTCACTACTTCTAAGTATTTGCTAACATTTAGCTACTAGCTCCCCATTCACAGCTAACTATCATTTAGCTACTAGCTCCCCATTCACAGCTAGCTATCATTTAGCTACTAGCTCCCCATTCACTACTTAAATATTAGCTAACATTTAGCTACTAGCTCCCCATTCACTACTTGAGTTTTAACTATCCTTTTGCTACTTTTAGCTTCCGGCTACCATTTTGCTACTTCTAGTTTTAAGCTAGTCTTTTACCAATTTTAACTTTTAACTATTGTTTACTTTCTAGCTTTTATTTTTCTACATTTAGCTAACCTTTCACTAGTTTTAGCTTACGGCTACTTTTAGTTATATTGAGTCAGTGTCAGCTCTGTTTGTGTACCCACAAACGTAGTTTTATTGGTCCTAAACTAAGTAATTAATTTCTAAGTGTTAATTGTAAAACTGTACTAAAACCCAACTGTACAGCAGCTAAAGCTTCTCCTGTCGGCTGGTTTCTGCAGCTCGAACCAAACAAAGCGTTCCAGCAAGAGAAAATAAAGGCTTGTTGTTTGTCGGACACCTGGCTGATTAAAGTTACAGAAGCCTTTGAGGCAGGTGACAGGCGTGGTAAATAACCTGGTCTGTGACCCTGAAGGCTCCTCTGGGGTCCCTGCTCTCAGAGAATAAGAGTCCAGCTGCTGTCAGGGTGTCAGAGCTCAGGGATCTGGTCTGGACTGGGTTTGGGTCTGACTGTGTTGAAGTAGATAGTTTTTTATTTAAATTTAAAGCAGCATCGTTTGTTTTGATGTAAAATTGACTGCGGCTGTCTTCTGTAGAATAAATAACCTTCAACTTTACAGCAGGAAGATTCATCAGATAAAAGCTAACTTTCTGGCTTCACTGTGTTTCTGCAGTAAAGTCTGATTAGAAACACCATTAACCTTCTTCCTTTATCACAATAACTTTGAGAGCCGGATGCATTTTATCTGATTTGCTGATTGAATTTTTGGACGTAAATCAACTTATTGGACTAAATGCGTTCACTTGAATCTGTTTATATGAAGGTAGACGGGCAGAGAGAGGCTGAAACACTGAGTTTATCAAAGGTTATCATTTGAAATCTTGGTTTTCACTGGAGGAACCTCTGCTTCATCCAAAGGTTTGATGCTCATCTGACAACCAGGCAGGGCTTTATTATGAGGACCTGAAGTGTTCAACATGTTTCTGACAGTAAACAAGGTTATAAAAGTACAGGGGTTGGACAATGAAAGTGAAACACCTGTCCCTTTTAGTGTGGGAGGTTTCATGGCTAAACTGGACCAGCCTGGTGGTCACTCTTCATTAATTGCACCAGTAAGAGCAGAGTGTGAAGGTTCAATTAGCAGGTCAGAGCACAGTTTGGATCTAAATATTGCAATGCACACAACATTAYGGTGACATACCAGAGTTCAATAGAGGACAAATTGTTGGTGCACATCTTGCTGGAGCATCTGTGACTAAGACGGGAAGTCTTTGTGATGTATCAAGAGCCACAGTATCCAGGTTAATGTCRGCATACCACCAAGAAGGACCAACCACATCCAACAGGATTAACTGTGGACGCAACAGGAAGCTGTCTGAAAGAGATGTTCAGGTGCTAACCTGGATTGTGTCCAAAAAACATAAAACCACGGCAGAATTAAATGTGTACCTCAACTCTCCTGTTTCCACCAGAACTGTCCGTCGGGAGCTCCACATGGTCAACATACACGACCGGGCTGCTATAACCAAACCTTTGGTCACTTGTGCCAAATGTCGGTTTCAATGGTGCAAGGAGCACAAATCTGTGAAACATGTTGTTCTCTGATGAGTCCACCTTTACGGTAGAGTTACACTGTAAAGAAGCCCCAAAGAAGCGTACCACCCAGACTGTTGCATGCCCAGAGTGAAGCATGGGGGTGGATCAGTGATGGTTTGGGCTACCATATCATGGCATTCCCTTGACCCAATACTTGTGCTAGATGGACGTGTCACTGCCAAGGACTACAGAACCATTCTGGAGGACCATGTGCATCCAGTGGTTCAAACATTGTATCCTGAAGGCGGTGCCRTGTATCAGGATGACAGTGCACCAATACAAGAAAGACTGGTGAAAGATTGGTTTGATGAACATGAAAGTGAAGTTGAACATCTCCCATGGCCTGCACAGTCACCAGATCTAAAGATTATTGAGACACTTTGGGGTGTTTTGGAGGAGCGAGTCAGGAAACGTTTTCCTCCACCAGCATCACATAGTGACCTGGGCACTGTCCTGCAAGAAGAATGGCTTCAAATCCCTCTGACCACTGAGCAGGACTTGTATATGTCATTCCCAAGATCAACTGATGCTGTATTTGGAGGCCCTACACCGTACTAATAGATTATTGTGGTCTAAAACCAGGGGTTTCAGTTTCATTGTCCAACCCCTGTAGATGTTTTACATTAAAGTCAAATGATGAGAGCAGTTTTATGAGAAAACACAATCTTCTCTCCTCCTGAACTCGCTGATTGAAACCTTACACTTCTCAGAAAGCAGCAGCTCCAGTTTGTTTTTTAGTCTTATTAAACTGCATCACCCAGATTTAGACGTACCTGCAGATTTACCCTGTTAAAGGTTTTTATCAGGACGAAGCCAAACTGAGACACGAGACAACAAACGTGCTGCTATAAATAATTCAGAGTGTGTTCTTAGTTCAGGTAAAACACAGGTATCAGAAAGACGAAGGAGTAAATCTGAGTTCACAGAAACAAAAAGAGGAGGAATAATTTCCCAGCAGACGCTGTCAGGCTGTAACTGATCCTCTGTGTTTTCTGCACAAACAAAAAAAGACAGAGTCGTCACCTCTCCTTCAATTTTCTGTTTGTCAGCTGATGTCAGTTTTCCTGTGAATAAAACCGTCGGTGGGGGCTGCGGTGGGCCGGACCCAGTGGAGCTGCCTGGATGTGGAGTGGTAACGCACCGTGGTCCGAGGCAGATGGAGAAATCAATCGTGGCGCTCTGCCACGGATTCGGACAGTTTATTCAGACAGAGGAGAAATGAGAGGAGCTGCCGGGGGAGACGCAGATCATCAGATTCTGATCACAGTTTGATAAAAAAAAGAGGCCGAGGCTTTGACTTGGTGCCACAATGTTTTCTCCTCTTGAATATTAAATCACAACAAGCATTTTCAGATCCAACAACTTCCAAAATTAACTCAAATACTAAACTAACTTGTTTGTTATTGAAAGCAGCTCTCCCTGATGAAACATATCAACCTGTTTATAGCTCAGGTTAGAGATGACCCTCAGCTACTACCACACCAAATATTCCTTTAGTATCTGTAAAATTAACTGAGTTAGACTAAAGCTCAGTCTTGCCTCCCTACAAAAGATCCTTTCAGCTGCTTGGATCCAGGATCTGGTTCCTCTGGTCATGATCCAAACCTCATGACCACAGGTCAGGGATGAAATGAGAATTTGGACTTTTGAGAGGTTAGACTTTGGACTCTTGATTTTGGACTTTTGAGTCCTTGTGCATTTGAAAGTTTGGACAATTAAGTCCTTGGACTTTTGGGTCTTCAGACTCTTGAAACGTTGGATTTTGAGACATTAAACTTTGGACTCTTGAGACTTTGGACTGTTGAGTCTTTGGACTCAGACTTTGGACTGTTTGAGTCTTCAGACTCTGAGTCTTTAGATTCTTGAGACTTTGGACTCTTGAGTCTTTGGACTCTGAGACTTTGGACTCTTGAGACTTTGGACTCTGAAACTTTGGACTCTTTGAGTCTTCAGACTCAAAGTCTTTAGATTCTTGAGACTTTGGTTTCTGAGACTTTGGACTCTTGAGAATTTGGACTTTTGAGTCCTTGGACTTTTGGGTCTTCGGACACTTGAGACATTAAACTTTAGACTCTGAGACTTTGGACTCTTGAGACTCTGGACTCTTGAGTCTTTGGACTATTGAGTCTTTGGACTCTGAGACTTTGGACTCTTGAGAATTTGGACTCGAGACGTTAGACTTTGAACTTTTGAGTCCTTGGTCACTTGAAACTTTGGACTCTTGAGTCTTCGGACACTTGAGACATTAAACTTTAGACTATTGGGTCTTTGGACTCTTGAGAATTTGGACTCGAGACATTAGACTTTGAACTTTTGAGTCCTTGGTCACTTGAAACTTTGGACTCTTGAGTCCTTGGACTTTTGGGTCTTCGGACACTTGAGACATTAAACTTTAGACTATGGGTCTTTGGACTCTTGAGACTCTGGACTCTTGGGTCTTTGGACTCTGCCTCCTAAAATGTGGACATTGTGAAYGGATTATTCTCAAAGTTCTCCACCCACTCTCTGACAGTCCTCTCAGTCCGGCTCAGCAGTCCTCCGTCCAAACCAAGCAGAGCCTGGAACTGGACCTGGTTTTCCTTTTCTGAGTCACYGGCACCCATGGTTCTGGGAGTTCCGGTTCTGGCCAACACTTCCTCCAGCACCAGCAGGAGTCTGGCAGACGTTTCTAAAAGAGGAGCAGGAAAGGAGCGGTCCTGCTGTCTTCTGGTCTGGTTCTGGTCCCCCAGCAGGTCTCTGTCTCTCTGAAAACATTTAGTTTGCTTCAGTTTATTTTCTGAAACACGTTATAAAAACACGCTGACTCGTGAGGTGTGAATATTTACTGAAACAGAGACGCTTTATTTAAAAAYAGCCGACCGTTAAAACAGCCGAAGTTTAGTTTTTCAGCTGTCAGGTTGATGAATGCTGTAAATAAAGTATAATAAAAGTACATATGTTAATGTTTCAGGCCTGCAGGTAAATAATTCTCACCTGTGTGACAGAATTATTGTTGTTTGAGCTCATTTAGATGCAAACAGAAACTAAAGCAATAAAATCTTTATTGCAGGGAAATAAAGACGTGTAGCTAAAATAAAACTTTATTTAAAATATGTTTAACTTTGTAGCCTTACAGAAAAATAATGAAGGTTGACACGTTTATTATTTCACGTAATGAAAAAATACTTTTGAAACATAAAAAAACGATTTGTAAAAATAAAACTTTTGCTCAATGTAATGAATTTCCAATAATCTGTATTTATTTCTCCTTTCCTTCTGTTAGATTTTAAAATTAATATTTCATATTTAGACTCCGTCTACTCTGCATGTTTTTACTGATATTTATTTTATTATTTATAACAAATTAATAAAATATTTTCCCATATGTTCAATTAAATGTTTTCTGTCAAAACAAAAAGACAAATGACTTWATTACACATTTTATTCTGAGCAGGGTTGTTTATAAATATTGTGTTAAAATCCCTGTAAACAGCTACAACACATTTTTTTTTACAATAAATTCGCTTTAACGCCCACTTTTCACTTTATTTCACAGTAATTCCATAACGAGCAGAAAACTTGTTAAAAACAAACGATTTCTTATTTAATCACAATTTTATCTCAACTTTTAGCAATTCCTAAAGAAAAAAAACACTGTTCTGCTCTAATAAAYATTCAGTTTTCTGTTTCTCTTTGAAGAGAGACTCTTTAGATCTGGATTAACAGTTCTGACCCTCATTAGGACAAAAACCTGATCCAGAACAGCACAGAACATGTTAATGAACAATAAAGATGAATTAAAATCACATTTCAACCAGGCTACAAACAGTTTTAATGTTAAAAATTAGATATTATGTGTATGAATTTAGTGAACAGAGTGCATAAATAAAAAGATAAAGGCATCTGATTCCAGATTCATCAGGAGCACAGAGATAATTATAAAGTGTTAAATGAACTTCTGAGTGCTCTTCTGATTACACTGATGTATCAAGACTTATTGGATTTCATTCAGACCGACAATTACGTGTAAATAAATACTCTCCACGGCACTAAAATGTAATGAAATTCAGAATTACAGAGTCGTTTGTGTGGTAATTTGGGTCTGGGCGCCAATCTGTGGGCGTAAATGTTCCAAACGAATTCCCAGCTGCTGCTTTTATTCTCTGCAGGTCGTGTTTTAAAGCAGCGACAAACGGAAACCTTCAGTGTCTTCAGCTTCAGCAAAGCTTTAAGAAGAGGAGCTTTAACGCCTTCAGAGACGTTTCTTTCTTTCGTCTGGTCACAAACCTCAAGATGCCATAAAAAGTTGATTCCATTAGTTGAAAACTGTTATTGCCTCCTTCCCATTACGCCYGACTCTCCTGGTGATTTCCTGGTAATAAAACCAGGAGGAGCTCTGATTTACCTGTTTGTGCTCCGGCTCCAGTTCAGCTGCAGGGCTTTACACATTATTATTAAAAATAATCATTATATCTAACCTCAAGTGTCCAAAACACAACTGATTGTTTAAGAAATTAAAATAAAGTAGAAAAAATACATCCACCCCTGGGTACAGTTGGACTCTGGACCGGTGCAGAACCTAGGTTCTGTTCTTTTTCACCCGTTTTGCTGTAGACCAGCTGCTGTGTTTAGGATCAGGGTTCTGTTGTAGACCAGCTGTTTGGGATCAGGGTTCTGTTGTAGACCAGCTGTTTGGGATAAGGGTATTGTTGCAGACCAGCTGCTGTGTTTAGGATCAGGGTTCTGTTGTAGACCAGCTGTTTGGGATCAGGGTATTATTGTAGACCAGCTGTTTGGGATCAGGGTACTGTTGTAGCCCAGCTGTTTGGGATCAGGGTACTGTTGTAGACCAGCTGCTGTGTTTGGGATCAGGGTTCTGTTGTAGACCAGCTGTTTGGGATCAGGGTWYTRTTGTAGACCAGCTGTTTGGGATCAGGGTGTTGAGGATTGTATCAATACTTGTTATGAGCTGGGACAAAAGGTCAGAAAAAGGGTCATATAAACATCTGGTAAGAACATTCTGTAAAAGTTGAGAYCATCAAACAGTCTACAAATAGATTTAATAAGTGTGTATTGGGTGGTCTTAAATTTCCAGCCCAATTCTTGGAAGTGACCACCCTTCCTGGTTACGTAGAATTTGTGTTATGAAAACAGTTTGGGTATAAAAGGGTCTGGTTTCTAAATACGTCAGTTCAGTTTGGATGTTCCGGTCGGTTGAATTGATCTGCTGAACTCAATAAAACTCCCTCTTCGGCTGGCCAAAATCGACGTCTCCTTATCTTCATTTCTTCTTGATAACAGAGAATAATCTGCCCCTTCAAGGGTACTGTTGTAGACCAGCTGTTTGGGATCAGGGTTCTGTTGTAGACCAGCTCTTTGGGATCAGGGTTCTGTTGTAGACCAGCTGTTTGGGATCAGGATTCTGTTGTAGACCAGCTGTTTGGGATCAGGGTTCTGTTGTAGACCAGCTCTTTGGGATCAGGGTTCTGTTGTAGACCAGCTGTTTGGGATCATGGGTCTGTTGATGATACAGACAGGATTTATGAAAATGCAAACCTGGTTTCACCAGCAGATTCTTCAGCTGGTGAAACCAGGTTTGCATTTTCATAAATCCTGTCTGGCTGAAGACTGAGTCCTATCAGGTCTTTTTGGCCTGTGGGACTCTGGAAGCAGCTGATAGGTATCGGCAGTCCAACCGGATTGCGGCTCGGGTGGTCGCTGAGGCAAAAATTCGGGCATTGGTGGAGTTCGGTGAAGCCATGGAAAAAGACTTCCCCATGGCTTTGAGGTGATTCTGGTCCACCATCCGGCGTCTCCTGGGGGGGAAGTGGTTCGCCATCAACACTGTTTATGGTGGGGATGGTGCACAGCTGACCTCAACTCGTGATGTTGTGGGTCGGTGGGTACTTGGAAGACCTCCTCAATCCCACCAACACGTCTTTCCATAAGGAAGCAGAGCCTGAGGACCCTGGGTTGGACTCTCCAGTCTCTGGTGCCGAGGTCACAGAGGTGGTTAAAAAGCTCCTCGGTGGCAGGGCGCTGGGG
>NW_013952925.1:231689-234259 GCF_001266775.1 Austrofundulus limnaeus | reverse complement strand
TGTGTGTGTGTGTGTGTGTGTGTGTGTGTGTGTGTGTGTGTGTGTGTGTGTGGTTATAATGTTTCACCAGTTTATATTTTATTCATCACCACGGTGAAGGCCTTTATCTAAACAAAAGTTTCAGGCTGTTTATCTGTTGACGTTCAGTGAAAGCCCTCATTCAGGCTGCAGCTCAGGGAGGTTCACCTTCGGCTGAGGGTCAGGTTGCACCAAACCCAGGAGGAACATCAGCCGAAGCTCTCTGTGATCCATCAGGACGGTTCTGCTGACACCGGATCTTTCTGAACATGTCAGAATGATGAATTAAGTCCTATAAATTCAGGAAAATGTGCTCACCTGAAAGTTTTTATTTGATCAAAGAACAAGTAGAAGTGAGGTTCTCTGGAGACGTTCTGACAGTTATTATCTTACTTGCTTTAGATTGATGAGCTAAAGGCTAGTCCCAGTCTGGATCAGTTGCCAGAGTTTTAAAATAAAATTGTTATTTGTAATAAATAACAAAATTGAACTTGTTTGGGTCAATTCTCAGGATAATCAGTATGTTAATGTGTCTTGCTGATTTTAACTCGTCTTGCAAATTTTCGGGTGTCTTGCTGCTTTTCACTCATGTCTGGCTGATTTTAACTCGTGTCTTGCTAATTTTCAGGCACGTCTTGCTGATTTTAACTCGTGTCTTGCTAATTTTCAGGCACGTCTTGCTGATTTTAACTCGTGTCTTGCTAATTTTCAGGCATGCCTTGCTGATTTTCACCTGTGTCTTGCTGATTTTCACTCATGTATAGCTGATTTTCAGTCGTATCTTGCTGATTTTTGCTTGTCTTGCTGATTTTTGCCTGTGTCTTGCTGAATTCATTTTGTGTTTTGCTGATCTTCACCTGATTTTCACATCTGGATCAGTTGCCAGAGTTTTAAAATAAAATCGTACATTAAAAAATGACTGAACAACTCGTTTGGGTCAATTCTCAGAAAACTCAAAAGTATATTTTTGTGAATGACTCTCTCAGCTACTACCACCTCATATTTTAGTCCAATATCTGTAAAATTTGACTACATGTTAAAACAGTTTTTAAACATTTGGTAACTGCGTTTTTTACCTTTTATAAAACCTTTTTTCCACTCTTTTTTCACTACTTTTGTACAACTTACTTTTGTTTAATTAATAATAAAAACTATATTAAAGGTTCAAAATCTGAAGAAAAACTGGTTTTAGATGAAAATCAGACTCAGAAACTGAGCTAGTAATTTTCCTGAATTAAATCCATTTTGTATAAAACATTTGAGTTTATTCCGTCCAGATGTTTTTAAAATGTGTGTAAAAGAGATAATTTGTTATTATATTAATAGTTTTAATTACAGCTTTCAGTTTGAGTCGTTTTATCACCACCTGGATCAGTAATGAAGTGGGAACTATTATACTGTGACTGTAATCAGACCGGACCATAAACTAATTTAGAGCCATTAAAACCTGAGGAGTAATCAGACGGAGGCTCCAAGTCATTATCGGATCAACAGGAACCAGAACACTCAGCGTCTTCGGACCTGATGATTCTCCTCCTTTGTCATTTTTCCTCCTCCAGGTGTTTTCTCCYCCACCTGTCTAATGATTCATGATAATTGGTTTTAAATGGGTTTTTTATTCCGCCGCGGCGCCTCTTCCTCGCCTGGCTTCTGTTTTCTGCAGCGAACCGTGAAGAACCCAGAATTCACTTAGAGGTCGCCCAGAATCAATACGACTGCAGGGCGACTGGATCTGCTCGCTCCAGGCTTCATATGAAACCCAGAACAGAATTATTATTTATGTCAAAATTATTTCCAAATAAAGGATTTCCTCCTTAAACAGAGGTTAAAGAACAAAAAACATCAACTTATAAACACACATTTAAATGAACAAAATGACTTTATTATACAGAAACAATTAAATATGGTCACAAATGACTAAAATAATGTTTAAATGTTAAAATGTAACGTATATTTATAAGACAAAGAGAATCTATGACAAAACTGTAAGTAAAATTAAAGTTACAAAATGAAAATATTTTTAAAGACATACAAGAATAAAATGTCAAAATATAAAACTAAATAAGATGTGAAGAAACATTTAAAAACACATTTTAGTGTTTAGAATGTTAATTTTATCTTAACTAYCCATTTTGCTAATTTTAGCAACTGTTCTTCTGATTTTAGCTTGTTTTGTTGCTATTAGGGTATCTGGTGTTTTAGCTATTATTTTGCTTTTTTAGCTACAGTTTTGCTGTTATTAGCAGTGGGTTTGCTAATTTTAACTTGTAATCTGCTTGTCTAATTGTGTCTTACTGATATTTCTGCATGTTAACGATTTTTGTGTGTCTTGCTGATCTTTGTTCATGTCTTGCTGATCTTTGTTCATGTCTTGCTGATCTTTGTTCATGTCTTGCTGATCTTCACTCATGTCTTGCTGATCTTTGCTCATGTCTTGCTGATCTTTGCTCATGTCTTGCTGATCTTTGACAGTGTCTTGCTGATCTTTGCTCATGTCTTGCTGATCTTTGCTCATGTCTTGCTGATTTTTGACAGTGTCTTGCTGATCTTTG
>NW_013952925.1:223228-229602 GCF_001266775.1 Austrofundulus limnaeus | reverse complement strand
GTCTTGCTGATCTTTGTTCATGTCTTGCTGATCTTTGTTCATGTCTTGCTGATCTTTGCTCATGTCTTGCTGATCTTTGTTCTTGTCTTGCTGATCTTTGCTCATGTCTTGCTGATCTTTTCTCATGTCTTGTTGATCTTTGTTCATGTCTTGCTGATCTTTGTTCATGTCGCTGATCTTTGTGTGTCTTGCTGATTTTTGACAGGTGTGTATGCTCATGTCTTGCTGATCTTTGCTCATGTCTTGCTGATCTTTGCTCATGTCTTGCTGATCTTTGCTCATGTCTTGCTGATCTTTGCTCATGTCTTGCTGAACTTTGCTCATGTCTTGCTGATCTTTGCTCATGTCTTGCTGATATTTGTGTGTCTTGCTGATTTTTGACAGGTGTGTATGCCCATGTATTGCTGATTTTCCTGTGTTCTACTTAATTAAACTGGAAAATCTGTTTCAACTTTTTCAGCAGTAGTCACTAAAATGCATTTCCCAAGTTCAGCCTTTTTCTCATGTTTTCTTTTCTTTTTAATGTAATTTTAAGAGGTTTTTTGTCATTTTTCTGCATGTTTTTTGTTCTGTTTTTTGGCATTCAGTTTATTCTTAGTAATTCTTTGTGCGTGTGTTTGTGACATTTCATCCTTCGTTACTTTAATTGTTCAGACAAAAGACGGCAGCAGAGCAGAGAATCAGTCCAGAAATGTGTGAAAACTACAGATGAAATGAGTGTGTTTTTGTTTTCTGCAGCTGTTCACAGCTTTTTAATTTCATCTGAGGTTAGTGAGCCTGATGAGCTTCGTTGTGTTCCCCCCATGCAGGGTTCTGCGGCGCCTCCTCCCCCCACGCTCTGATGGAGCTCCATGAATTCTCCTTATTGCTGTTTAATGGAGATGGTACCCAAACAAATGAGCAGCCTTCTCCTGGCTCAGCACCGCAGCTCCTCATTAATCCCCACGCTGAGACGCTGATGGCATTAATTTCTTCAGACCAGCCGATGTTTTTACCTCCACAACCAAACAGAATCAGCCGAGGCAAAAACACAAGCTGAAGGTAAACAGAGCTCATGTCACACCTGGTTTATTTCTCTCCTTTTCTTCTTGTAAACGCTGCAGCAGCTGCCTGCAGAGAAACACTGATGTCTTTGTAGAAAAACAAACTTTACATCGTTTTTCTACCAACTTAAACATGTCATAATCAACATTCAGCAGCAACACAAGGTGAGGTTTTACCTATCTGTGGTGGTTGTCTTCTGATCAAACGGTCGAGAATTCAATCACCAGTCCTGCCTTGAGCCGCAGTGCCCTCGAGCAAAACACTGGGAATAAAATTATAAACGCCCTGAACTTGAATCACGCCAGAGTCTAAAGYGCTGCACACTACACTCATTTACACTGAAGGTGGTAAGCTACAATATAGCCACAGCTGCCCTAGATCATCTAAAGCTAACATTAACGTTTAGGGACAGCTAACAGAAGGCAGCTAAAGGTAACAAATGCTAATAGAAGGGAGCTAAAAGTAACAAATGCTAACAGACGGTAACAGAAGGCAGCTAAAGGTAACAAATGCTAATAGAAGGCAGCTAAAGGTAACAAATGCTAACAGACGGTAACAGAAGGCAGCTAAAGGTAACAAATGCTAATAGAAGGCAGCTAAACGTAACAAATGTTAATAGAAGGCAGCTAAAAGTAACAAATGCTAACAGACGGTAACAGAAGGGAGCTAACGGTAACAAATGCTAATAGACGGTAACAGATGGCAGCTAAAGGTAACAAATGCTAATAGAAGGCAGCTAAACGTAACAAATGTTAATAGAAGGCAGCTAAAGGTAACAAATGCTAACAGAAGGCAGCTAAAGGTAACAAATGCTAACAGAAGGCAGCTAAAGGTAACAAATGCTAACAGAAGGCAGCTGAACGTAACAAATGCTAACAGACGGTAACAGAAGGCAGCTAAATGTAACAAATGCTAATCAAGGGTAACAGAAGGCAGCTAAAGGTAACAAATGCTAATAGAAGGCAGCTAAAGGTAACAAATGCTAACAGAAGGTAACAGAAGGTAGCTAAAGGTAACAAATGCTAACAGAAGGTAACAGAAGGCAGCTAAAGGTAACAAATGCTAACAGAAGGTAACAGAAGGCAGCTAAAGGTAGCAAATGCTAATAGAAGGCAGCTAAAAGTAACAAATGCTAACAGAAGGGAGCTAAGAGTAACAAATGCTAACAGAAGGGAGCTAAAAGTAACAAATGCTAACAGAAGGGAGCTAAAGGTAACAAATGCTAATGGTTAGCTACAGTTTGGCTAGCTAAAAGTTAAAATAATAAAAGGCTAGCTAAATGTAACAAGAGTAGGTAAACTTTAAATGTACTAAGATTTGCCAAAAGCTGAAAGTAGTAAAGGCCTRACTAAAAGTAACAAAAGGCTAGTTAAAAGCTTAAATTAAGAAGGCTAGCTACAAGCTAAAAGTACTAAACGTCTAACTACAAATAACAAAAAGCTTGCTATAAGGAACTAAATTCTTACTAGAAACTAATCGTACAAGAATAGTACAACACAAGACTGAAACAGAACCAGTAGCTGAAGCAGACTTTAAAGAAAACAATAATTCTGTAAGGATTTAAGAGAGAATTAATTTCTGAGGGAAACATATTTATAAATATAAATTAAAAATGTCACAGTCCAKCTGAAGGTTCTGATGTAAGAGCAGCTAAAGTAACACTAAGGAGTGAAACTGTAGAACATTAGAAACACTTTAAAACAATAATGTGATGAGTCAGCGTGAGAATGCTGAGTCATTGTTCAGACAAGTGTTACTTCCTGCACTGCAGCAGGTAAAATCTTATAATTGGTTTGTTTTGAGTTGTTTTCAAGGTTTAGCAGGAGAAAGTGAAATCTTAATGACTGTGGAGGTGATGGATGGTTCTGAAATGACCCGAGTCAAGCAGAACTTCCTGATCCACTTCCTCCACGGCTCGGGTCACTCTGGTGATTAAATGTGATTTTGCCTGCAGCTCAGGGCCAGTTTTCTCCTCCTGCTCCTCCTCCTCTCAGTCATGGAGCGTTGGATCTCCCCTCCAGGGCCGAAGCCATCTGGTCTGATGGGTCTCAGAACACGGGTCTACGTTAGAGGCCTCAGTGTTTCCTGTCCGGTTCAGGTCCAGATGATTAGACACCGGCTCTGTTCGTGGAGCTGATTTGATGTTTTCTCTGGTTTACTCAGGATGATTTCTCAGTGTCCCTCCTCGGTCACAGATGAGCCAGACTCTTCTGTCTGAATATTTATCACACAACAGTGTCCCCGCCCCCCTGCCAATAATYTCAGGTTTTGGGTGAAAAGAGTTGTAATATTCATGAAATGAGCGCCGCTGAGTGGTTTGAAGGAGTGGAATCTGGAGAGCGGTGACCCTCACTTTCCACCATGATTGTTCTGATCCTGATGCTTCTTCAGGTTTGAAGATAAATTTATCCTTGTTGAAGTCCTTCACTGTGACCAGTCTGTGTTTTCACATATCATATGAGACTGGTTTTATTAAAAGGTGTGTTTGTCAGTACAGAGCACACACAATGTTTCAAAGGAAATGCCACAAACTTTCTGTTTTTATCCATRAATTTCCAACAAAAGAAGCTTTTATCCACTGAGACTAGACTGATGTCATTTCCTCCTCTGAATGTTTTCAACCATCAGCTGGGATCATTTATGTGCAGCTGAATGTCTGTAATATTTTATTTTAAAATTCACGACATGTTATCCTGTGCAGTTTGTCTTATAAAAGCTGACAGTGATAATTAATGCAGTGATACTCTCCTGTTAGTATAATATTCCCTCCTGACCTTTAAAAACTCCATTTCCTGTTTGACCCGAACAGTTTGTGGATAAATGTCAGCTCTGAGTGATGGACATTTGAAAGGCTGAGGACAGACTTGCCTGTGAGATGATTAAAATATGGGATTGTTTCATTAAGAGGCAGTGCCTTGTGGACATCCTTCTTTATTTTCCTGAAAGAACAAAGACAAGTTTGTTGCACTTTACTGATCGTTTAGCTCCTGTTGTATTATTTTCATCTTTAGTATCCATTTTGCTCATTTTAGCAACTGTTAACCTTACCTGTTCGTTTAGCTACTGTTCTGCTCATTTTAGCCTTTAGCTACTATTTTGCTGCTATTTATGGTACTGCTCATTTCAGCTTATGGTTTGCTCGTTTTAGCAGGTTTTTTTGTTTTTATTTTATTTATTTTTCTGATTTTCCCGTGTCTTGCATATTTTCACTCRTGGTTTGCTATTTACTCGTCTCTTGCTGTCTTTAGCGAGTCTTGCTGTTATTCACAGGTCCTTTGCTAATTTTCACCTGTGTCTCACAGAGATTTGTCTGCGTTTTGCTGAATTTTGTGTTTCGCATGGTGATTTTTGCCCATGTCTTGCAGATTTTCTTCAAGGTCTTGGTGATTTTTGCTCGTGCCTTGCTAGTATTTGTTTGTCCGTTGCTCATTTTTGCCCACATCTAGCTGAGATTTGACTGTGTTTAGCTAATTTTCATTTTTCACTTGGTGATTTTAGCCTGTGTCTTGCTGATTTACGTGCACTCCTTGATGATTTTCTCCTAGATGTCTTGGTAATATTTGTTGGTCCGTTGCTGATTTTTACCTTGTCTCAAAGATTTGCCTTTTGTGTTTCTTTGTGTCTTGCAAATTTTCGTCTTTTTACTTAGTGATTTTTGCCCATATCTTGCTAATATTAGCATTTGTCTTGCACATTTTCATGTTTCACTTTGTGATTTTTGCGTATCTTGCTGATTTTCCTTTTTTCACTTGCTGATTTTTCCTTGTGTCTCACAGATTTGCTTGTGTCTTGCTAACTTTCCTGTTTCACTTTATGATTTTTGCTTGTGTCTTGTTGATTTACGTGCACTCCTTGATGATTTTTTCCTAAACGTCTCACTAATATTTGCTTGTCCATTGCTGATTTTCACCCGTCTCAAAGGTTTGCCTGAGTCTAGCTAACTTTCCTGTTTCACTTGGTGATTTTTGCTCGTGTCTTTCTGATTTTCTCCAAGGTTTTGCTGGTTTATCAATGCTCTGAGGAGAAAAATCTGTTTATTTTTGGCGTAAACTAACTGGATGTTTGTGTTTGTAATGATTACAAACAGGAACAATAGAACTTTAGATGTGTTGTTTGTTGTGACTCGTGACTCGATGYTAAATGAACTAAATTGAAACTAGGGGTAAAAAAGTGATCCAGGTCTGAAGAACCTCTGCAGAACTGCTGATTCAGACCACTTTAAAATATTACAGGTACGTCAGGCTGCGTGGGAGGAAAATATAAATAAAGGAGGCGTGCATCAGGATTTTTGCACAGCGCTGCAGTGACGTTATTGATCTGTGAGGATAATGAGACGACTCCCATGAGAAACACGTGCGCYGTTCAGCATCAGCAGTTTGTTACAGGCAGAGGATTGAGAGGTTGACGCTCTGATAAATGTCTCGTCACCCGGGGGGCCACACTTAATAAACATTTTATTAGCTCACGCTAACGGCCCCGCAGACCATCAAAGACCTGCTTGTTTGACATTCGGGTGCTTTCCACTGATTGGCAATTTATCATGTTGCTCAGTGCTCAACAAGGCTGCCCTTTCATTCATAATTCATCCTCCTCTCCACTCCACGTGTTTCTTCTTCCATAAATTATGGCTGGAATTGCTTTGGGGAAACTAACGTCATAAAGAACTTGGTGGGTTTTAAACCTGATACTAAATACATGAATGTTCAGAACTTAAATATCAAGGATTGTATTGATTCGGCTGTAGTTGACCTCACCAGGTGGTTCACCTGTGTGGAGGTGTTTCTGCTGCCCTTTCAGGACAGGAGTCAAGACCTGACCGCCAGGTGCTCTCCAGTGAGCTCCCCTCTAGGTCTGGCTCCGGTTTCCCTCTTCCAGGCGAGGTTTCAAGGTTTTTATACTCTCCTGATCTGACCACTGAGGCCTTTGGGCCATGGTAGACCAACTTCCCAGACAGAGTAGACCCCAAGATCTCAGGGGTACTCAGACCCCTCCACCACGTTAAGGTGGTGATTCACTGAAGAACCCAGAACTCATTAACCGTGTTTCCATCAAGGCTTTTTGATGCACATTTAGAAGTGTTGCATTAAAGATGTGAAAAAAAAGTCAGATGGAAACAGCAAAATTCRGAAAAAAAATCCTCAATTCGCTAAAACGTTTTTACGCTTGCTTGAGGTGGTTTTTGGATGATTCGCAAAGTAGTTAATGCGCAAAACGGGAGATGGAAACATGTTTGCCGAATAAATTCTGACGTAGCGCATATTTACCTCACGTGACGTTCAGCTGTTTCCGCTTTCCTACGTCGTCCCGTTTATTTCCCTACGTCTCCTGGC
>NW_013952925.1:216720-221996 GCF_001266775.1 Austrofundulus limnaeus | reverse complement strand
TTTCAGTTAAGAGACGCTAAATCAAATAAGAGAAGATTCTTCTGTTTTTATCTGATTTAGAGGGAAAGTGGCCTTGGGTGGCCTAAATACAGTTCTAAGTGGAACGGAGTTCTTGTCCATTAGAAGGCCCATCAGAGGACTGAGAGTCCAAGATAGTTCCTTGATAATTTGACTCGAGGTGACCCCTACAGTAGCCTCATCTGATGTAATCACGCGTTGCGTAGCCTCGTCTGATGTAATCACACGTTGCGTAGCCTCGTCTGATGTAATCACCCGTTGCGTAGCCTCGTCTGATGTAATCACGCGTTGCGTAGCCTCGTCTGTTGTAATCACGCGTTGCGTAGCCTCGTCTGACGTAATCACGCGTTGCGTAGTCTCGTCTGTTGTAATCACGCGTTGCATAGCCTCGTCTGACGTAATCACGCGTTGCGTAGCCTCGTCTGACGTAATCACGCGTTGCGTAGCCTCGTCTGACGTAATCACGTGTTGCGTAGCCTCGTTTATTCGCATCAAACAGTCGAGAGGGAAACTAGGAAGCAGTCTAGATTCGAATTTTTATTTATTTAATTTTTTGCGAATTTTGAAGTTCGATAAAAATTCACTCTACAACTGGATGGAAACACGATTATTAAAATTAATTTATCCTCTCTGGTCTGCAAACACCTTGGGGTACCTCAGGTGGATCTGGAGAGGGTCTCTGGGGTAAAATAAGAGGTCTGGGTTTCTCTCCAGGACCTGCTGCCTTCACAACCCAACTACACTTGAGAGGTAGAAGATGGAGTGGTGGGCACAGCTAACCAAAATATTAGCTTTGCTAACGTGTGATCCGCTAGCCAAAGAGTTAGCTTCCCTAGCACTAATAAGCTAAAGCTAAATTTCAAGTAATAATTATTTTTTCCTGATAACAAGAAAACAGAAACTCAAGCTCACCTAGCGCACGTTTTACATCAAACACGCCCACCTTTTGTGCATCTAACCTCCAACAGGAAGTACGTCTGAGAAGAAAGAAGCTAGTTGGTTCGCTAATATTTCCTAACGTTAGCAAAAATAAGCTAAATAAAAAGTTAGTTTTGCTATTAGCTGTTAGCTGACTTAGCTAAACTGTACCCACCACTGGATCTACCTTTAAGGTGGAGGGGTTTGAGTTCCCTCCTGATCTTGGGGTCTACAGCAAAAACTCTGATGTACAAAGTTGAGGAAGAGAGACAAGTTTTAGGGATTAAAAACAGAAAAAAAAAGCTATTTTTCAGGTTTAACCAAAACAAATGAAGCTTCCTTTAACACTGACTCTGTGTTAACCCTTTGATGAAGACTGTGACTAAACTCCAGTATAAACCCTTCCTGGTGTTTTCAGCCTGGATGCTCCACACCTGCTGAACAAGCACACAGACCAGGATAAATAACAGAAATCTCATAATTAAACGTCTTATTGGATCAACTGGAAATGCCAAAGAAAACTATAAATACCAGATTAACACCCGCCCACGCTCCGACACACAAACTTTCAGCCCAGCTTTTCTCTTTTACCCCCCGAGTGAGTGGGCCGATGCAGAGTCTGAGATCATCCCCGCCGAGCCGAGCTGCACATTTTTAATAATAACAGTTTTATATTTACATCCCGGTGGTTCGCAGAGATAACGGTGGGAAGTGAGGGGGCATAACTCAGGTGGTGTTTGCTTCGGGGGGGACAGCGAAACGTGGCTCTCCATTTGTCATCCGTCCCATTTGCCTCCCTTCAAGACGGTTTCCCTCCCCCCTCCTCCCACTCAGCGTCGCTCCATCACGCTCCATCACACGAGCCACGCCGCGGACACCGTGTTGCATCGCCTGCAGCCGTCTGTAATGAAGAGCTCTTATCTGAGCCGTGTATTTACCCCGACCACAGAGGAGGTGCAGCCTCACCAACAGTCACTACCAGAGCCTGGCTCCACAGATGGATTCACTGCTCCTGATCTGGTCCTGGTTGTCTGTTTGAGAAGTGACTCTATTATAAAGGTGTTTACAGACGTTTGTCCAGTCAGGATGGAAGCATCACCCTCCAACACCGTCACAGAGACAGACTTTCAAAAGCTCCTTCATGACAGAAGAGTCTGTGGTTGACTCGCTGCTAATTAACACAGACTCTAAGCTGCTAATCTGCTCTAAAGAAAGGCTCAAATTGCAACGTTTGTTGGAAAAACTAATTCAGTAATCCAGGTTTTATTCCTCTGACTCGATCATTTCACTTTGATTTTGTGACCAATAAACTTTAATCGTGTTCTGAAACGATGAGAGGAAATTAAAAATGAGCTCGGATGGACTGAACGTTGTCAGGACACCTGGTGGAGCTTCTTCCTGTTGATACAGTCGTTTCAAAAATGTGTTGTTTAACCCAAACCTGAGAGAGATTAACCTGAGCTGATCGTTTTTAAATGTCAGGAGACACTGAGGACAGCAGGTCATGTTAGACTGTCACAGGATGAGGACAGACTGTCACAGGATGAGGACAGACTGTCACAGGATGAGGACAGACTGTCACAGGATGAGACAGACTGTCACAGGATGAGGACAGACTGTCACAGGATAAGGACAGACTATCACAGGATGAGACAGACTGTCACAGGATGAGGACAGACTGTCACAGGATGAGGACAGACTGTCACAGGATGTGGACAGACTGTCACAGGATGAGACAGACTGTCACAGGATGAGGACAGACTATCACACGATGAGACAGACTGTCACAGGATGAGACAGACTATCACACGATGAGACAGACTGTCACAGGATGAGACAGACTGTCACAGGATGAGACAGACTGTCACAGGATGAGACAGACTATCACAGGATGAGACAGACTGTCACAGGATGAGGACAGACTGTCACAGGATGAGACAGACTGTCACAGGACGTACATGAGGACAGAGTGGTGTGATTTGGACATTTCCAGAGGAGGGACAGTGGGTAAATTGGTAGAAGGATGTTGGAATGTTTTCTGAAGATCTCTTGTGTTGAATCAGTGAATCTATGAATCAGTGAATCAGTAAATTGGTGAATCAGTAAATCAATGAATCAGTGAATCAGTAAATTGGTGAATCAGTAAATCATTTAATCAGTGAATCAGTAAATCTATGAATCAGTGAATCAGTAAATTGGTGAATCAGTAAATCTATGAATCAGTGAATCAGTAAATTGGTGAATCAGTAAATCTATGAATCAATGAATCAGTAAATTGGTGAATCAGTAAATCATTTAATCAGTGAATCAGTAAATCTGTGAATCATAAAATCAATGAATCGGTGAATTGTTAAATCAGTGAATTATTAAATCAGTGAATCATTAAATCATTAAATCAGTGATTCATTAAATCAGTGAATCAATAAATCGGTGAATCAGTGAATCATTAAATCAGTGATTCATTAAATCAGTGAATCATTAAATCAGTGAATCAGTAAATCATTAAATCAGTGATTCATTAAATCAGTGAATCATTAAATCAGTGAATCAGTAAATCATTAAATCAGTGATTCATTAAATCAGTGAATCAATAAATCATTAAATCAGTGAATCAATAAATCAGTAAATCAATAAATCAGTGAATCAATAAATCATTAAATCAGTGAATCAATGAATCAGTAAATTATTAAATCCGTGAATCAGTAAATCATTAAATCAGTAAATCAATGAATCGGTAAATCATTGAATCATTAAATCAATGATTCAGTAAATTATTAAATCAGTGAATCATTAAATCAATAAATCGGTGAATCAGTAAATCGGTAAATCATTGAATCATTAAATCATTAAATCAGTGAATCATTAAATCAATGAATCAGTAAATCATTAAATCAGTAAATCAATAAATCAGTGAATCAGTAAATCAATAAATCGGTGAATCAATGAATCATTAAATCAGTGAATCAGTGCTTCAGAAAACCCTTCAATAAAACGTGTCGTTTACTGTAAAGCTGTAAGATACGTTTGAGTTCGGGGTCTTCAGAGTACAAACACACCTGAGATAATCGAGTCCATCCTGTAATTTTATGGCTAATGGTGTTTCTTATTACATAAATCCATTTAAATCGTCGTGAATACCAAAAATATAAGAATTTCTGCATGGATGAACTGTCTGAGGAGTAAATTCATGAGTTCATCAATGAAGCCATGAAGGTTCAGAGGCGACAAAAACCAAGAATACCAGAGAGAATGGCACCAAAGCAGCAGAAGTAACCAGTTTAATCTAATTAAACCAAGAGATAAAACCTAAAACCAAAGTAGAAAAATCATTTTGTGACGTTTAATAACACGGTCCATTAAGTTAACAAATGTTCATCTGATAAACTGACACACATTAATGTTTCATGTGACTCCAGAGGATGAAACAAAAACACTGCAGGAACCGGAGATAAATGACGCACACTCAGGGGGTCTCCCAGTGAGAAACGCAGGGGCTGGCCAAGGTGTGAGCTCACCTGCTGTCTGATGAGTGCAGGATAARGTCTGTTTACCAGAACATCCACGACTCTCAACGGGTCGGCCTGAATAAATGATGAGAGTGTGGGAGTGAGGAGAACCCCCGGCACCGACCGCCAGGTTCTGCTGTCAGCGCAGCCATCAATCACTTCCTGTTTCCCTCCTTTTCAGAGTAAAATAACAGCCGAGGCTCGTCCAGAGGGAGACTTTCACAAGATAGAGCTCCAACTTTACCTGGTAATAAAACTGATTTATACTGCAGTTAAATTTAAAACAACTCATCCAAGAAAACTAGCTGTAAATAACTAAACATATATTTCATATCAGGTGGTTTAAGATTTAARATAAATTTAACCTGTGTCTAAAACAAGTGTCCCTCCAGAACTGTTTAAAAACATCATCTCACAATAAAGTTCAGTGTTTGAGTTACTAAAGGTTAGCCCGAAGCGAACGAGATTTGAGCTAACAAAAGAACACTTGTGGTTAGCCCGAAGCGAACGAGATTTGAGCTAACAAAAGAACACTTGTGGTTAGCCCGTAGCTAAAAAGATTTGAGCTAACAAATGAACACTTGTGGTTAGCCTGTAGCTAAAAAGATTTGAGCTAACAAAAGAACACTTGTGGTTAGCCCGAAGCTAACGAGATTTGAGCTAACAAAAGAGTACTTGTGGTTAGCCTGTAGCTAAAAAGATTTGAACTAACAAAAGAGTACTTGTGGTTAGCCTGTAGCTAACAAGATTTGAGCTAACAAATGAACACTTGTGGTTAGCCTGTAGCTAACAAGATTTGAGCTAACAAATGAACACTTGTGGTTAGCCTGTAGC
>NW_013952925.1:212024-216710 GCF_001266775.1 Austrofundulus limnaeus | reverse complement strand
AGTTGTGCTAACAAAGACACCTGTGGTTAGCACATAGCTAACAGATTTTGTGCTAACAAAGACACCTGTGGTTAGCACATAGCTAACAGAGTTGTGCTAACAAAGACACCTGTGGTTAGCACATAGCTAACAGAGTTGTGCTAACAAAGACACCTGTGGTTAGCACATAGCTAACAGAGTTTGAGCCAATAAATTGACATCTGTGTTTATAAATGGTTTGCAGCAGCAAAAAAACTGAAACCTTTAAGCTTCATCAGTTTGTAAACAAGATTTTGAAGAAAATAAGAGAAAAAGAACAAAACAAACAAAAAAAAACAAACAAATGTTTACATCTCAAGATGAGACGGATCACTTCGATCACCTTCAGTCTTTTATTGAAAGTGTTCGTCTCTGTCAGCGCTGCAGTGAATATTATGATCTGGAGGAGGAGGAGGAGGAGGAGGAGGACACCCTGGGCTGCTAACAACAAGTATTTATTACCGTTAATAACGGTAATGAAGGTGCAGTGCTCTTATCTATAAATAATGCATCACCTCCGGTAAATTAGACTCTCTGTGGTGCTGAATACTTAAATATCTGCATGTGAGTGAGATTTAACCCTCCTGTTGATCGTTTAATCATCTTTCTCGTGACGGTTTGTACAGTAGTTGTATTTTCCTGACAGAACAAAGTGTTTTTAAGATAAAAAGTTAGCGTGACATGAACCAGGACACCTGGGGAGCATTCAGTAATTAAACTTTAAAAGCACACAGATTAGGTTAATCAGTCTAATCTCTCCATCAAAAGCTTTAATTAATCAGCTGCTTTGATCAAATGACTGATGATTCATTCAAATTTAAGATGATGATTTTTATCATCAGTGATTTCAGAATCTACTGATGCAGGAAGAGAAGTAATCTTCACAAATCCTCCTAGCCTGGAGAGGTTTTTGGTTAAAAAAATAAAATAAATGGACGATATTTAAATTGTTATTAATACGCTGAGCAGGTTCCACTGATGTTTGGACAGTTAGTCCCTACATGTCTCTGAGGTCTTTAACCCGGGGTCAGCAAATAAATGAAATGAAACTGAAGTTTTTTATTTAAAATATTTCCAGAATTTTTATCTGGTCTACTAATAAAAGATTCCTGCTCTGTCCAGGTGTGACTCTGATGAACTGCTGGATTAAACCCTGGGGGCGTGACCTGAAGGGATCAGGTGAGTTCTGGGTCCACCATGTTGCAGACCAAGAATCCTTTATGAATCATCTGCGGCGTTCGTTACAGCGCGCAGGAAGCTGCCTGCAGAGTGAAACAAAACAACTTCTAATTGTCTCAGGATGACAGATGAGGCGCCGCTCCGCTCCGTCCTCCATCTTGTTAGTCGGCGTCCCACATTAAACAACTTTATTGCTTTTTCAGCTCGCTCCGTCTCCGGCTGCGTAGAGCCGCAGAGACTAAAAATGGGTTTTTCATGAGTGCTTTTCTCTTCGTGGATCATCCCTATAGAAACTAAAGCAGCTTCGGCTGTTTATGTAGGTGTGAGCAGTCAGTGTCTTACCTGCAGCAGACAGAGGGATACCAAAACTACAGACGTATTTTATGGAGAGAAAACAGCATGAACGCTGAGAGCTAACTGCTAGAATATTCTGAACGAGCTAAACCTGAACTAAAGATGAAAGTAACAAAACTTGAACTAAAACTAAATGTAGCAAAACGCTTAAAAGGCTAGCTTTCAGCTAAAGGCAGCAAAGGCTAGCTAAAATTAGCAAATCAAAAGCTTGTAGTGAAATATAGTAAAATGATGGCTAAGAGCTAAAATTAAGGAAATTTTAGCTCTGATCGCCAAATGTTGGCTAAAAACAGAAAAAATAATAGCTTTATGTTAAATGATAGATGGAAGCTAAAGTAGCAAAATTAATACTTTGAAATTAAAGTAACTAAATATTGGATTGATGATACAGCTGGTAAAATAAGTATTGAACACGTCAACATTTTTCTCAGTAAATATATTAGTAGAGGTGCTAATGACATGAAATTTTCACCAGATGTCGGTAACAACCCAATACTTTTGTACAAAGTATTAGATAAATTTCAGTGTGTGTTCAATACTTTTTCCCTGTGCCATTCCACATTATTACAAATAACTTCATTTCTGGACATTTATGGTTTGATTTCTTTGTATGTATGGATCACTTGGGTTGTTACCAACATCTGGTGAAAATTTCATGTCATTAGCACCTCTAGTAATATATTTACTGAGAAAAATGGTGACGTGTTCAATACTTATTTTACCCGCTGTAAGTAGCCAAATAAAAGATGCTGAAATACCTAAAAACAGCTAGACAAAAGTAGAAAAAAATGGTAGCTAGGGGCTAAAAAAATGGAAATAATAATAGCTAGATGTTAAAGTAGCATTAGCTAGAAGCTACAGTAGCATAAATCATAGCTAAACGTTAAAGTATCGGTAGGGTAGTTAGAAAATAAAAAAGGCTAACTAGAAGCTAAAAATACAGAAAAGCTAGCCAAAAGCAGTAAATTTTAGCTAATAGGTAAAATTAGCCAAAACAATAATCGATAATTTACTGGAGAAGATTTAAAAAAAGGAAGAAATCTGAATACATTTTATGGATAAATGTTTGTGAATAAAAAAAACATTTTAATTTTGATTTATTAACAGCTAAAATAGTTCACAGTCTGCAGAGCTGGATATCATCTAAATGACCTTAGAGAAAACTCAAACAGGAAACGGGAAGAACCTCGCGACCTTTGACCCCAACAGAAAAAACTGATGGAGAAGCAGAAGAAATAACTGAACTGTTTCAAATCTGCTTTTGTTATTAATCATCTGATGGTTCTTCAGTGTGTTTATGGTCGTCCTGCCTCCCTCAGTAATTATTTCTGTTTTCTCTCAAACATTTCAGCTTTCATTTATAAACCCAGTGAGTTATTACTCTCATTATATGTTTTTATYTATCTTCTCATGAAGCCTACAGGAGATGCAGCTGCTGGTTCCAGGTCTGTTCACACACCATGGATTTAGTGGGATTTGCTACTTTTTGTCCTTCAACTAATAYGTTGCAACTGTTCAATGGTATTTAGCTACATTTAGCTTAAAACTAGCATTTTGTAACTTCCAGCTTGTATAGTGTTTGCATCATTTAGCTTCTAGCTAAGTCTCTGCTTCTTCGTCAAACTTGAGCAGTCTTTCAGCATGTTCTCGGAAAACACAATTTCTCTAGTTTTAGCTGTTTTTTTTTTCATATCAGGCGATTAAACGTGTCGTTGGCTCATTAGTGCAGTGACGGAAAGCAGCCGAAGCACAGTAGCATTTATTTAGCATGTGGTTTTGTTTTCCTTCTTATTTTTCTTCTCCAGAACAAACAAATAGAAGCCGAACTCTCTTCCTGCTGAAGGTAAATTCTCTTCCAGCCGAAACCTTCAGCTGCAGCTGAGCGTTCTTTAAAATCTCATTTCGGCTGTGAGGTGAGCAAACCCCTAAAAACAACGACCCGTGAAATCAGGGAGCCGATAAGTGTCTCTGCGAGACCCCGCCTCATCACGACGAGCGGGGAAAAGGTCATAAAGGCTGTGAGACGAAGGGGACAGTCAGGTAGAGAACGCCCCAGTGCATGCTGGGATTTCTGCCTCCACATGAAAGGAATCATGTTTTTCTGCCGAACCTCGTCGTGGGTAAAAAGATGCAGATCTTCGGCTGTGGTTCCACAACAAAGACTAAAGAGGGACGRGTCTTTGTGTCCCGTGGCGTCGAAGACTCCAGCAGCTATTTTCTCTTCAAAGCAAACRGAACTAAATTGATTCTTTCCCGTCTTCTGTCGAGCTTCAAAGAGTCCGCTTCTCTGCGAGTCCCAGAACCAGAGCTGGTCCAAACCCCGCCCACATCCCCCGTGTTGGGGGTCTGATCCAGTTCCCTGCTGAACCAGGACTTCATTAGTCTGTCTGAAAGACAATAAGTCCAATCTGTCTGAAGCTGAAGATCAATTATCTGCTGGTTCTTAACGAGGTTTTCATCTTCTAACAGCAGCTAAAGAAACAACAACACTTTTTATAATTCCACCTTTCTGAAGAAGTTCTKTTACAAATACAGAGAACAAGCCGAAAGACAGCTGAAGTTTTAGTTCTTAAAACAATCAGAACAGGAGCTAAAATTAGCAAAGGGTAAAACCTCACATTGGCAATACAGAAAACCGTAGCTAAAAAGCTAAAAACCAGTACAACCAGTACAACCAGAGTTAAAAGCTAAACTTGGCTAAACAGTTGATCAAAACCAAAATTAGCTGACCTGAAAATGAAACTTAAAATAATTRGTTAAAAACATCAAAGCAGTAGCTAAAAGATAAAAACCAGTGCAGCTACTGTTAAAAGCTATTAGCAACACTGTAGTTTAAAAGCTAAAACGATCAGAAAGCTAGCTGAAAGTTGAAACCAGCATAACAAGGCTAAAAGCTAAACTAGCTAAAAAGTAGCTAAGGGACAAACCATCAAACAACAGCTCATACAGTAACTTAAAGTTAGAGCAGTAGACAGGAAGTTGTTCCGTAAACATCTGCAGACAGACAGGAAGTTGTTCCATAAACATCTGCAGACAGACAGGAAGTTGTTCCATAAACATCTGCAGACAGACAGGAAGTTGTTCCATAAACATCTGCAGACAGACAGGAAGTTGTTCCATAAACATCTGCAAACA